>NW_027180509.1:0-108890 GCF_040956055.1 Brachionichthys hirsutus
AATGTAAATATCCAGCTCCATGCATCCTTCATTGCAACGGCAGGTAGCCCATTGTGTCATGTAATATGACAGAGCCTCATTTGTATATGCTTCACATCTATAATTGAAAGTATTGCTTTGCATATCAACATTACACGACAAGTATTCTTTCAGCAATTTTTTTTTTTTGTTTTAGGGCAATTTTATTCTGCTGCAGCCATGAGTTTGAATTTGTATTAGCACGAATGCTTATTCTTTATCTAGCGTAGGAGGGTGATTTGTGGTGTGTGTGACTGAATTTTAAAATGTCTTTTCTTTCTGAAAGTTATGTCTAACTTACTTCTTCCTGCTGAATTCCACATCCTCATCATGCTAAAAGAGATTGCGCTGATGTCATGGAGTTCAGCTGCAATCCTGTCAGAATATCAAGCCTCACTACACAATGGTGAAATGATGTTAAAGATGAGTTTGCAGGTGAACCTTAGATTTAAGATTCAAGAATGAGAATGAAGCATATTAGGATCCCGCTTTGTTTGTAGAGTTGGGTACAAATGAAGCGAGACAAATGAAGATAAGAATGGTCAAAATCAAACCAGCAGAGCTTGATATATTTGACTCTCAGTCTCAGGTTATTTACAATACATCAATTCCCTTCAAACTCATCTCATCCTTTTCACTTTTTCCCCCCAAACAGTTCCATTCAGGGACAAAAGAAAATCTGTCCTCAAACTTTGGACTTCAAACATGGCCCCAGCTGTAGTCATCCAACGAGCAGGACTTACCCACAACACATTCAATCTGTGCCAGATGGCAGAAGCACCGCAGAGAATTCAGCTCACATTGTGGGCCATAAACAGAAGTGTGGAAACTGTTCAGTCACGACCTTGTTCAGACACAGGTGTCGTTCCGTGTCACACAGGAACCCTCACACAACACACACACACACACACACACACAAACAGGGAGCTCACCTATCTGGGTGTTTTCGATGAAGCCATACTTTGGAGGACTGACGAGCCAGACCAGCAGGTCCTTACTGGGTGTGTCAAGGTCAGATACTGTAATGTGATTGGTTGACAGCTGCACTCGACTTCCTTTCTTTACCTAAATGACAGAATAGGAAAAATAAGTCTTGTTGCTCCTGATATTGAAAGGTGTAGTTTATAGACTGTACAGTCAAGTAAGAATTAATTGCGGCAGGCTATCAGAACGGCACTGAAAAGTGACTTTGTAATAGTTCAGCACCGTGCACGCACGTTCTGTTTCTTTTGCCCTGTGTTTGTTTATTAACTGTTTTTAGTTTACTTACCGAGTATTTTCAGGTTCTTCGTATCGTGTTTTTATTATCATGTTTTATTGTATTGGAGCTTCCGAGCATATGTTTTTCACATCTATGTACCTAAACAGTACATCCAAGTGATAATAACGTGAATCTGAATCTGATTCAGCGAGGCAGTTGCAATGAAAGAGCAATAAAGACATTATAACACATACACAATTTCAAACTTTGTTCTATCAGAGTAAGTTCGAAGGCCCAATAAAGTTGGCAATTTATTGCTAAATGTTCAAGAACGACCTTCATTATGTACAACCAGTGGAGTTCCATTTTGTGTTGTATTTTTCCAGACTGTTCTTGGGATTGCTCCGCCCGTGGATGAAAAAGAAATGCCTCCCAGAGACCATTGGGATTTCACTTCATATCTTTCAGTTCTGCAGAGCTAATAGAGGATTCAGCCCTGAAGGTATAGTCATATTTTTTTACCTTTAAATAAAGACAAAAAAAAAAAATGCAATGACGAGGTCAGGCAAGTTTCAGAGAGTAGCTCATTGAATCACACAATGGGATTTCCTTTAAGCTGGAAACAGAAGTCCTGAAATTGAGCTGAGAGGATGAACGTGCTTATCGTAAGTGGTTTTGTATTAAACCCAAGAATTGAACGCTGACATGTCTTTCAGATATAAAAGAAAGACGTACATAACAAACCGTGATGATTCCTCATTATCTGAGAAACAACAGGTGACAGCGTTTCCTGCTTTCTTCAGCCTCATTTGTCTCGCTAACGACTGTTTCTAACGGAGCCGCTGCTTTAAGCAACTCAAAAGAGGGATGTGTGAGTAGGCAGGGTAATGGAGAGGAAATAATGTGCAGTTTGTTTTCCTCTTCATTAGGATCATTTAGTAGTTGTATACTGTGTGTAAAAATACCTTGATGCTGCTGTGGACCGTGACTTCTGGCGGCTGCCTGGGCGTGGAGGTGATGGTGATGGTACACATCTGGTTGTCAAGGCGATTGTTGTCTCCGTCATAAACAACAAAGTGGAAGATGTCGGTGACTGGTTGGCTACCCGTCTCTAAGGAAGTGATGTACCTGTGCAGGGAAACATTCATAGCATTTATTTAGAAATGTATTGCAGCTATTTTGTTTGATACAATAATTTCATTTAAATGAATGCATCGACTTGAGTTGTGTCAAATCCAAAATTGATAGCTGGCTTGGGAGAGCTTCACATTAGCGCTCCCAAAACGATACTAATCTTCGCAACGCACTCATAACATTCAAAAACATACTTGTATAATATTCTCTAATCCCATTTAATTCTCATAAAACAATTCCTGGTTCTTGTTTGTTTGAATAAACGCCACAGAGAAAAGAACCAATACAGCTGATTTAAAGATTGCTCCCTGGAGCTTGTGCTACATTAAAGCTAATCAGGCCTGCATTATGGAAATGGCGTAGTTTGCATATTTATATTTCCTCTTGGTTCCACTCACTGGGGGTTGAATACCTCTGGTAGGTAAGACCAGAATGACACTAATTGAAATAGCTTGTGCCAAAAGTCATTGAACATAATTGGGTAAAAGGCGACTAAATGACTCCCCGGTGATTCTTTTATTTTTTGTACGAGGTTTTGTCTTTTAAGAAGAAATGTTAGATTGAAGGAAAACAACGTGTCTCTCTGAACAATTATTGCATCCTCTTCTGCGTTTATACCGAGGGGAAAATGTTGTCTCCCCGAGAACTCTGAAACGCTGCAATCAGAGGAGCTGGCCGTGGCTTTGACAGCGTGAAGAACCCTCCAATCATCACATCATACAAAGTGGAATCAACAGCAGACTTTTCTTTTTTATTTAAAGTAACCTCTTTATTCCATGCTAACAAATGCTCTCAGTGAACTTTTCTTTTTCAATGATTATACTACCGTCTACACATTTCTTACAGCAGGAATCCTTTAAAACGCTTTGGACAAACTCATTCTGTCAAAACCTGCAATCAAGAGGGAATGCTGAAGTGAATTCTGAGCACTTTTAATTTTTATTGGAGAACTAAAAAGGTGCTAATTCAGACTATTTTCTATTTTACACGGACCCTCGTGCAACTTTATTGCTTACACAATTACTGCGTCGAGTAATAACAGAGTCCTTTAAAGTTCTTTTTGTTTCATAGCTGAATATTTTATCTGGATATTCTGTTTTTATATGCCTCTGAGGCAGCATTCAAACCATTGTAAGAAACTGCAGCCCAATGCTAGAACCAAAAGTGTTCTTGGGGGTCCTTTTCATTGCCAACTGTTGACTTTGAAACAAAGTCAAACACTTCAAAATCACAAAGCAATGATTTCTCTGGTCTAAATAAATATAAAGACGCTAGGGTGTGATCATCAGCTGTATTGTATTATATAATATATCTCTTTTTGCTCTTTAGATTTGCTTGAACTCTTCATTGTGTGACGGTTTTAAACGCTACCTGATCCGGTGCTTGTTGATGTCCTCCATCGTGAAGGAAGAGTACTCCCTCAGCTCCTCGTGCTCCTGCTGCAGGCTCCTGGTCAGTAGGCCGTACATCGGTACCGACACCAAATGGATCTGAATCTGGGCATCTGGGGATGTGTTGTCCTGCGAAGGAAAAAGAAACAGTTTCAAGCTACGATTTCATTTCAACAGCACATCAGATCAAAGGATACTCCATGAAAACCATTGACATCTTATTGTGCCGAAAATGCCACCTCGACTGGCTGAATGCATTCAAAAAGTAACTGGACTGTGAAAACAGTGACACCGTATAAATACATGAAGTTGTCATTGGTCATTCACTCACAGTGTAAGCCAGATGTGAGCGTTTGATGACAGTGCTGCTTTTCTCGCCAACTTCCATTGACAGCGTGGCTAAAGTTTCTCGCTGTGGCCCGTCGCCCCCGGCGCCAAGCACCATTACTTGCACGACTGCGGTTGACATGGACATGCCATCGCTAACCGAGAAGGTGATGGCATCATCCAGGGTGGAGAGGCCGGAGTGTTGGTAGAGCAGAATGTTGCGGGTGACATCGCTGAAAGTGAAGGTGTCACCTGATGGGATGGAGGGAATTTAATACCTTGACTTGCACTGTTTATTCCTGACTTGTCTGAAAGTTTACTGCACTACAGATATTTAAGTAAACATATTTTAGTAGATTAATTACCAATTAAATAACCAGTACAACAAAACAACTGCAGCTATTTAACTTTTTATTCTGCTGTTAAATTCCAGTAGCTTTTAAATTCAAATAAATTCTTATAGGTTGCTCATGTTGCCAAACAATTCAAAGTTGTTGCTTTGAAAATACTGATAGGTCTGTTTGTAATCAATAAAAAGTAATTGTTTCTCACTCAGGAATATAATTATCTAACCCCGAGGGGAATGAAAGCAACATCTGCAAAACACATTAGGATTAAGGTGACACTATGATTGTAGCCATCAGTGTCTTAGTGTTGACTAATCATATTGTATGGTATTGCTGAAGAAAGAAGGATAAATTGGTGTGTGTGTGTGTGTGTGTGTGCGCGTGCATCATCTCACCGTTGGTCATGCCGGTGTGCGTTCTCTCGTCGGTCTTAATCAGCTCTCCGTGGACGGGAGCTTCCACCAGCTCAAACTCCAACTCATCTGGAGCGGTGTCAGCGTCACTCACCGCCAACTGCTGACCTCCTACACCAACGCAGACGAGGAGAAGGAAGAGGAAAAGGAGGAAATCAGCTGTCTGTATCAGACGTGTGCGCTCACACACACATATGACTCTTTTGCCGGTGTTGTTAATCGTCAGGGCCTCGTTCTGGGCTCACTACCTCACGCACATCACTTCACCACTTGCTAGACCCTCTTAACCACAGGCCGTCTCCTTAGAACTTAGTATTAGTGCGCACTAGTTTTGTGTGTGTGTGTGTGTGTTTTGTATTTCACCTATAGCAGCCTGTCCTCCCACGCTGACCTCCAACAGCGGGTCGAGAACCTGAAACACCGGCGGCTGCTGATGGTTTGACAACAGCAGGATCGCAAAGTCCAGCTCAGGGGTGATGTATTCTCCGTCTGACACTGAGACACACAAACGGATCACAGAAAATAAATCAGAGAACTACGAAAGCGGTCCAAAAAATTATGATTAATGAGACGAGCAAGAATATATTTTTAAAGCATACATATCTGATATTAATTGAAAACTAATCAGCTTCCTTGAATCGACTCCTTTGTAAAGATTATTAATAATGTCCGTGGTGCCGCAGAACCTGGACCTGTGGCCTCAGCGCTGATGTCCACGTCGCTAGCATTAGCATTTAGTTTTTGTCTGCTCCTGCTCTGTCTCACTATCACTTCCCTATACATCTCCTTGACTCGTCTCCGACCTGCCATTCTCTCTCTCTCTCTCTCTTTCTCTCTCTCTCAACCCAGCCGGCCAGACAGATGGCCGTCCACCATGAGCCTAGGTTCTGTCCAAGGTTTCTGCCCGTTAAAGGGAAGTTTTTCCTTGCCTCCGTTGCTCTTGTGGGTCAAGTTGGGTTCTGTGTTTCCCTGCAGGTCTTTCCCTGCTAATCCTGTAAAGTGCCTTGAGATGACTTTATGTTGTGATCTGGCGCTATATAAATAAAACTGAATTGAATTGAATTGAATGAGAAAGGGGTGGAGAAAACGACAGAATCACCGAAGCTGTGATTAAAAATCTCCCTCAATCAGGTGACAATCAATAACAGCACAGCAATATCAGGAGGAATCTTGTTAAGCCACCGGCTTTATTGACACGTCTCTGGAACACACAGAGTAGCAGTGGGTTATTTATTTATTTATTTACTTTTTCTTTGTATGGATGTTTTGATCTTGGCTTTATACCCTAGAGTCTTGTTACCAAAAATCTTTAACAAACACGAACCCAAGCGGATCAAATCGCTCTGCTGTTCTCTGCAAAGGACACATTTGAACAATTCCCTTTTCAACCTACAAAAGGTCGGCATTCGATCATCAGAAAACAGACGCTCGTAAGAATGTCCTTTTCATTATGGCTGCTTCCTTTATGCTGAGTGTTTGCAAACATAATAAATTAGCTTTATGCTAATGTAGTTGCTAGTATACAAGTGCAGATTAGGCCAATGCTCCATTATATGTAAATCCAATTTGATGTCATGCATGCGAATTGTACTCAATTAGCTTTTGTTGTGTTTCTGATTAAACATGCCAAACACTGTTTTGTAAGAACAGCTGACCTGCATGTGGAGCAAAAACAGATTAGACATATGAATCCAGTGTGAGACTTGATCTGATCCGGTGAAAGGTCAAAGAGCCAGACCGGAAAATCAGAGGAAGGAGAGATGGGGGAAAAAGAACAGGACCAAGGACGATCTATGGGAAAGACCGAAAGGACGAGAATGGAAACCAGAAAGGAAGAGATCAACAAAGAATGGCAAATGCGACCGTGATGAAAACACGAAAAAAGGAGAATTAGAGGTCAGGGAAGAGGAGCAAGAAGAGTTGAGAGCATTAAATCAAAAACATCAAACAAAGAAGATGGAACTGCAATAAAAGTGAAGGTGAAAGGGGAGGAGGCAGTGAATAAAGAACACATGGGGGAGAGAAGAAATGATGGAACCGAGAGAGACATAAAGGGTTCAAGGGAGTAGCCGGGAGGGGAATGCTGAGGATGGAGGAGGAAGTGAGGATGGAAAATAAGGATTTAACATGAATAGAAGACAGGAGGTGGAAGAAACATGTGCCGGATGTTTGGAAGCACTGAAGAGGAGAGCATAAAGGGCAGAAAGGAAACAATCCTCCTCCACCGCCCTCCTCATCCTCTCTATACCGAGGAAGGTGAATCATTTACCTGTGAAATAGATGCTCAGTGACTCTGGCAGACCTGTCAGGATTAAGAAAAAGAAAACTTTTATAGCCGCGAAGTGATAAAAGTGAAAAACAGCAAGTTCAGGCAAAGTCGACAGGGCGCTGCAGCCGGCATAAAAACTGAGCGGATGATGCCACAATACATAAAACCCAGGAGGCAACAATGATAATTTACCGCCGCAAAGCTTCCCGTTGGAACGCCACGAACCCAGATTAAGGGAAATTCAAGTCATTATAGATCTTGGATTATGGGTTATCTTTTGGAATGAGACAGCTCGGGTTTACTTTGAAAATGTCTCACCAACCCACACATATTCTTTTTTTTTAACAGAGAAATCCTCTCTTGCTGTTCAACAATTCATTGCTTACTCTATTCATCGATTTATTGTTTACATCTTGCTGTTATGGATTTGACAAACGAGGGCATAAAATAAAAAATTATGGGTTTTACAATTTGACTGATTCCAAAAAAAGGATCATGAATGGAATGAAATAGATGACTCTGTTATTGTGTGCATATTTGGAACTCACCGATGAAGGAGTACTGGTAGAGCTCCTGCAGGTGTGAAGGGGCCTGTGGTGGTCTGTAGATGATCTTCCCACCATTAACGTCGGCCTGAGTGAAATATTTTACCGGCGTGTACGGTCTGTCTCGATGCTCGATGGCACCTGAGGACAAGAGCAAAGCAGGATTATCTGGTGACCAATGCAAGAGTGTTAAATTCACGATTGTTTCTCAGGGAACAAATAAACTGTTGCCTCGGTAACGGAATCAAAGATGAAGAGCTTCTTTTTTTAAGAGCTAACACATTAGTGAAAAAAGCAGAAAGGAAGCAAGCAAGAAGCCAATTTTCAGTACTGTGGGCATAATTAGAAAGATAATGTAATTTATATGTTATCTTTATTTGCTTAATATGTACAACCGTATCTATGAAAAACAAGCATCAAAACCTGTATCTGTGAATAATGGTACAGGAAAATATGTACTGAAACAAAGAAATGAAATCCTTTGCATGATTCACATTTACATGTTATGAGGTTATGTCTAGTCAGCATCTTCAGATCAGAAAAATATTTCCTTAGAGCAGAATAAATCTTCTAATAAAAATTAAATGCTCATGACAAATGCTGCTGTTCAATGTGAATGTGTCGCCCCCTTTCACTGGCTCTGTTTAAAATGATTTCCATGCCAATTCCTCGGTTCATTACGAAGACAAATATGACCCTCAGTAATTAGGCAGAGAGCTGGAAATGACACATCAGTCTGTCGGACTGTCTAAATACAGAAATGAATGGCATGAAAATCAGCAAAATGAACAGCTAATTGCATTAAAATGTCCAGATTTAAAGTTAGTCTTTAAATAACTTTGAAGGATGGTGATTCCTTATAATAATAATAATAATAATAATAATAACTGCACTGTTAGAGTTTAGCTGGGGAAAACTCAATTCTGCACTGAATTATGTTCTGTTTTTTTCAAACATCTTCAGTCTAACACTTATTTTTATTCATCCAGATCAGATCGTAAAGATGAACAACATTTTCACTTTGGTAATTCTACCATGCTCATGAGCACTACAATAATAATGAGGAACGGCATTATGATGGCTTTGTATAACATTAAAGCTCTGTGTGTGTGTGTGTGTGTGTGTGTGTGTGTGTGACCTTGTCCTGGTGGTAGAGCTTTGGTGATATTGTAGATAAGCTTCTCGTTGGGAGTCTCGGCATCGATGAAGGACAGAGCTGAAGGTGTTACCTCTGTCACCCTGTCCTCCAGCGCCTGCGCACACACACACACACACACAGGTGAGAACAGAGGTCAAACAACAACGGATGCCTCATGTTGATTAAACATGGACCGCAGTGACACTGCCTCCCTACTATAAAACAACAACGCTAACAGTTCAACGCTACAAATGTTCTGATCCTAACAAATAAAATTTGGTGTAACATCATGATAACATGAAAATGCAGCAAGCTCAGGTAAGTCTGACTTTAGCGAGCCAGATGCAGCCCAGGATGATGTACGTTAAGAATAATGCTTTCCAACAGATGTGTGTGAATTCAAAACTCCCCCCCCCCCCTTTAACTAACCCAGATGTTTGCAAAGTTTGCCACTTTTCATACCGTGAGCTGCAGGTCACATTCTGGAGCCAGCTGAGGGAATCCTGGGATCTGGGGTAAGACTCCGATGGTGAAGGTCTGGGCATTGCCTTGTATGAGCGGAGCTGCCTCTGTGGAAACCTGGAGACAAGTAAAGACATCAAGTCTTTTTTTTTTTTAAGAGATTAAAAACCTCTTGATAAATACACGCTGAACTCCAATTCACATCCCTTCTCCCTCATCTCATGCTCTGCCTGCTCTAAACGTCTTTTACCGTGAGGTTTGAAATCTCAATATGCAGCGCATGACGTGAATACGGCTCTGTAAACTGCCTCGTGTTTTGTGTGAGCGACAGAGCCAAAGAAAGGCTCTCCGGAGTAACCAGCGGGACGTTGCAACAGATCAGAGGCAGGAAGGCTACAGTCAAACAACGGTGACTACAGAAAGTGAGCTTGGCTTTGGGCTGGGTTGAAGGTTCAGTCCATAAATCCTCATCTGTGCCATGAGAACATAAATGGAGACGACGAACTTGAAACTCAAGGTAATGTTCTTGTTGTTCAGCTGACCATCGTTTATGTACACATTTGTTGTGCATAATGACTTTCCAAAATCCATAAAACATGACCTCACAAAGTGAAGTGCATGAAGGACACAGGCGGCACGTTTGTGAATCGGATCGGCCCGAACAGCTCGCGCTGATGTTCCGGTCTTTCGGTGGCGTGAATTGAAAATAACAATGATTTCCCTTCCTTTTCAAACAAACAGCAGCATCTGATGAAAATTGTTTCTTCTATTCGACTTCATATCCAAATGACCTGCAGTCATTGTCAGGCAATGTTTAACGCTGCCATGGAGATGGAGCTTTAAAATAGAAAGATAGCAATTAGTGGTTGAGTGCCGGGATAGGCTCCAGCAGACCCGGCAACAGATGAATGAATGAATGAATAACTGTTTAACAATACATCTGATATTTTGAGGTTGTAAAATACATTTATAGTAATCTCATCATTGTACTCGACACGAGTCCTGGATCCATTTCATAATGTTCATCACAGCAGAAGTTACTTTTTTCCAGAGGGGACTTTTTCTTTTTTGTGTGTGTGTGAAGGTGTTCTCAAGAGGATTCGGGTCATTAATTTGGCTGAGAGCAACATTTTAATGTCACGATAAATTGATATTTCAGCATAAGGAATGAACATGATCATGACTAAAGGAGGAATTACTTGCTAATTGTAAATTATATATCATCTGAAATGCAAAAGGAATTTACTTCACAAGAAGTTCTAGTTAAATTAAACCTGCTTTTTCAACATAAATACAAGATTCATACCTCACATTTTTTAGCAATCCAGCTGTAATCAGTGATTTATTACTCTTATGATTATATATAGTTTATATATATCAATTGGTTCCGCTGGCTTGTGCTTATACTTTCAAGTGAGTTTTAAAGTTTGAATATCTAAGTACTATCATGAAGCACTTTTGCTTATTTCATTGACATGATTATTTCATTGCCTTCATTTCAGAACATTTATTCTACAGTTTAGTCGCCACAGTGAAAACCAGTTAGCAACGCTGTGCAGCTCGATTCAGCAAACAAGTCTGTTAAACCTAAAGTACACAACCTGAACAACAGCCGACAAACGCAGCGTGAGACACGCTCGTGATGAAAGCAGGATTGAGCTAGAAAGACTTGTATCAGGAGCAGCTGGACACTGTTGGTCCACCACTAACAGAAAAGTTGATTGTTATTTGTTTTTATTGCAGGCAACATGATTTAGATATTTCATTTACATTTACTCTATAGGTACACCACAAAAAAATGCAAAACCAAGCATTTATTTATGCTGTAATGCAAAGTAATAATCTACTAATAACAAATAAGGATAAAGGTTATTTGTATTTAAATCTTTAAAGACTATTGAAACAAAAAAATGTAAATACTTCATGCCAGATATATTGACAATTAATTGATTTATTTGAACACAGTTTTATTTTGTTAGATCACACGGTCGTGTAATATGTTAGATCAGTTCAGCCTACTTCCATTCAGCCCCTAAGTTGCACAAGCACAGTTGATTTTGCAGCCATCACTTGCAACAAG
The DNA here is from genome assembly GCF_040956055.1 of Brachionichthys hirsutus. Taxonomy (NCBI): domain Eukaryota; kingdom Metazoa; phylum Chordata; class Actinopteri; order Lophiiformes; family Brachionichthyidae; genus Brachionichthys; species Brachionichthys hirsutus. The sequence goes on from NW_027180509.1 coordinate 11,326, forward strand.
GGCCCTCACAGGGGTAAAAGCCAGGAGAGGACAATAATATCATCCTGACAAACCATCAAATTTAATCACCACATCTGATAAATGGCAGAAATTCTTCCAGGGAATCAGTTTGTGACGGTTTTTCGTTTTCCTTTTACTTGCCCATGTCCTGTCAAAGATTAGACACCTGAGAACTTAATGTGACTCCAGCGATCAGTAATTGAAATCCAGTTTCTTTAATGGATGGAGCTAAAGTGCAGGAGGCCGGATGGTGGGAGAGAGATGATTGGATGTGGCTTCAGACCGTAGCCTGGTCCAGGGTTTTTTTTTTTTTTTTTAAATGGAGTCAAATAGAAGCAGAGACTGGATTGTTGAAAGCCTCTAACTGCAGCGTAACAAATCACTATTGCTTGCCTCACATTTGGAGCCAAATTGCAGGTAATTTTGTGCTATTAAAGACAAACAGGAGAAGTCACAGTGGTTGTTAAAAGTCCTGAGTGCAGAGTGGATCTTGACTTTCGAGATAAAGTACAAAGATGGACACAGAGATAATTTTCTGTTTATATGGAAACGTAATTAAATAAAGAGCGGAGGCAGGCAGAAGAAGAGAAACAAAGACATGCATGAGAATAAGAAGAGGGGGGTGAGCACTAAATTAACCCAGAGGGGGGGGGAGGGTTAGAGAGGTGGAAGACTGGAGGAGAGAGAAGGTAAAAACGAGTCAACATAGTGAACTTCAAACTGCGCTCTAGAAAGAGCGAGGACGCGGGTACGAGAGAGCAAACAACAAGGACGACGACATGCGTCTCTGTCACCATCTCCTCCTCTCGCTCGTTGACGGAAAGACGTTCTCATCAGCCCCCTGAGGATTCCTGGTGTCTTTTGCATAATTTTTTTGTCCTTTAGCAGAGTTTTTAGCATATTCCTATACGCATAATAGTAGTAATACACACTCAGCAACATTTCCATGTGTTTTCCTGATATAGTATTTATCTATAGTAACATCCAATTTACAGATTCAACAAAAACACATTTATAGTTCAAGTTTTATCGTGTAGCTCTGTTATGGTTGACCGGATTGTGACCGGATAAAGTGGTGGACGACACAAACGCACGGCTGCAACACTCCCAGTAAAAATACAAGTGCCAGCACTGACCTGGAACTGGAACGAGTCACTGTTTGTCCCCCTCCCAAAATGCCGGTACCAGACGGTGCCGTCGTTGACATCCTGCTGGGTGAAGGAGGTCGTCCGAGTGAAGCCCTGGTCATCCGTCAGCGAGGGGCTCCATCCATCTGCAGGGCCGTCAGCTGGCATGGACACCAGCACCACCTCACCTGGATGGAGAACCTGAAGGTGATGAACTGCTTCTAATCGTTCAAATGCATGAGTCATAACAGAATTAGGGAACTCCACAACCTGTCTGACCAGACTAGGAGGCAACAGTGCTTTCATGTTCGCTATGATGTCCTTAAGAAGACTGGACTAGCTTCACTGTTTCTCTAACGCCTTCGTCACTGCAGATCCATCCGTCCAGCCTCCTCGCCTGCATCGCATTCATTAATCCCTCAATGCATCTATCCATAATTGGAATCACTTGCTGAGACAATTCAGAGTATTTTGCCTTCCACCAACTGCTTGTTCTGCATTCTTGCTTTTCTGCCCGTTTGATTTTAATCCACCAAGCCAGCCTTCCAAACCATGCATTCTCCTAATGCATGGTCTTTACCTGAGGGACTAACTTCCTAGGACTGATCCTGATCCTTACTCATGTTGGAAGTGTTTCAGGAACGTACTGATATGCTCTAGTTGAACTGATGAAAACGACATTTCAAACATTCTCTGTGAAGACGACTTTTGAGTGAGCATTTAGGAGGCTGTACCATATTTAGGTTGTCCTTCTGAAGCACGGACGGTGTAGACAATGCCATCAGAGCTGACTCCCTTGTAGTCCGTCTGAAGGTATTTCTTATCTAATCGCACCATTCCTCCTTCCTTCACCCAGGTCATCGGCACAGACAGCATGCGAGGAGAGTCAGCAGCCTGAAAACAAAACACACACATATACATATTATTTACTAATAATACTACATCCTCATCGTTGAGAGGTGTCTTTGCTTCGCCAGCTGTAGCACTGCTGGTAATTACTGGATTGTTTTTCTACACTAGAGTTCTCAATTAATTCACCTGTCAGCGTACATGCCAAGTGCACAGCTTGTCATCTCCTAATTCCCTGATATTAAAAGAGTGGGTCATTCATTCCCTTTCATAACCACCACCTGTGTGTGTGATTTTCACCACGAGATTATAGTGTGCTGTTAAATCCAACTAACGTACAAAAAGTCACAGGATGTTTTATTTATTTTTTTGTCTGGAAAGAGTTCAAACAGATGTCTAGTATTCAGACCTAATATAAAAACCATAGGTGCAGCAGCATAATCAAGACTTATCTGCATTAGATCTACTTTCTAAAATGTTAAATTGGGCAATTGAGCATGACTCCAAATGAAACATTGCATGTTAAATCCCAGCTAGAGGCACGGAAATATGAAGAGCAATGAAAACAGTTTGTTTGTTCCTCGGGTGCAACCTAATGATAGTTCCATTTTGCGTTGCCGCAGTTTATGGAGCTTGTTTTTTATTACACATCTGTTATAACCTCCAGTTTGTGAATCCCAGGAGTCACGAAGCTCAGCCAATCAGCAACATCACAGAATACAGAGAGCAGCACCATAATGATAGTCAGAATCACTTTTGTGATATTGTGATATTGACAGAATGACTCATTGTTTTGCTGAGCTGCCTTTGAAGCAGCCAACGAGCAGGACCAGACAGCCTTACTGCCTGGTGGGTGACTCAGCAACGCAGGGACGATACCTGCTGCCGGAAGGTTTCAGACCAGACCTGTTACTCACCATGCCGCCCTGACGCCCTGACGCCGAACTAAAAACAAGCGTGACCTGATTTTTGTGAATTTATAAACCCAAACTGATTTTTTTTAGACCCTCCAGTTTACATGTGGTCAGAGTCAGAAAAGTGTTTTGCAGACATTGTAAGTTCTGACAATTATAACTACGACTACTTCTATAACAATTATGGAAATAAACTTGTATTCTTATTTTACCAAAACTATGAATTGACACATTGTTAGCTCAATGTGTGTGTGTGTGTATTATATATACACTGTATATACACACACACGTTGTTAAAATTCATTTTGACACCATATTGTAAATAGTTGCTCTTAAATATATATATAGGCCCTTAACTTAGTTACAAACCACCGGGGTGTCTTTAAATCGAATCAATTTGCAAGAACCATTAAATGTTAAATTGTCACATCACTTAAAGGGGATGTCTGCACTGCTTCGACACAAAACCAATTTACACTATAAATATCATTAATTATGCAAACTTGACAACACATCGGTACGTTAACATGATTAACAAAAGGTTCTACATTTAAAAGTCGAGGAGCTAACTATCCACCTGAGGGCTTCTGCACGGCATCCCTTTATGGTAAAATGTCCTCTTAAATTTGTCTATTTATCACAGACAATCAGTGTAACGGCGTAAACAGGGGTAGGTGGTAATACATAATAGTGTGCACAGGCGTGTGAGAATGCGTGTGTGTGTAGGTGAGGCTGCATTTGCAGATAACAACCAGCACATCTGCGGCTCCTCTCCCCGCCGCTCGGCTGATCCAAATCAAACCATTTCAGAGCAGCAGGAAAAGAACAGCAGACATGCAGCGGATAGCCCAGAAAGGGAAAACACATAAGTCAACATGACAGGCTTTTAACTCAGAGAACTACAACATCCAGGAGATTATTAATGTCCCCCGATGAACACCCAAGTCTCTGAAGGACACAAACAGCACATTCTACAAAACAAGGGCCAAACTTAAGGATCTTTTAGAGGAGAAGGAGAAGTTCTGGAGTGACTTAGATGAAGTGGTTCAGAGCATCCCTAGCAGTGAGAGAGCCGTGATTGGAGCAGACCTCAATGGGCATGTAGGTGAAGGAAATAGAGGAGATGAAGAACTGATGGGCAAGTTTGGTATACAGGACAGGAACCTAGAAGGACAGATGGTGGTCGACTTTACCAAAAGGATGGAAATGGCAATAGTTGACACTTGTTTTCATAAGAGACTAGAACATAGGGTGATTTAAAAGAGTGGAGGGAGGAGCACACAGGTGGGCTACATCTAGTGTAGACAGAGCAGTTTAAAGGAGGTAGGAGAGAGTGTAGCCAGCCAGCATAGGCTGCTGGTGAAGACGATGAAGAGGACTAAGGCAGAACAGAGGATAAAGTGGTAGAGGCTTAAGAATGAAGATTGTTGTGTGGCTTTCAGGAAGGAGGTGAGACAGGCTTTGAGTGGGGAAGAGACACTTCCTGAAGACTGGACTGCAACAGCTAAGGTGATCAGGGAGACAGGAAGGAGAGGACTAGGGTGTGTCTGGCAGCCATCCATAAAACATTGGTTAGCTGCCAGCTGTGATGGCCAGGCTGCTCTAAAGATAATGAGATTCACTCACATTCCCAAAATTCAACTGGAGATAGCGGGACAATATTTATTGTCAACCAATAACCGAAAGCCACAGAATGAATAATAAATCCTTACCTGCTAAAAAAAAAAGAAGTAATTTTGTGTTGACATCTTAAACAGGAGAGTATGTAACAAAAAAAAAAGAGTACCGGTATGTAACAAAAACAAAAAGATAGGGAGCGAGCTGTATCCCAAACATATCAGAGCAATCTTAAAACTAAAAATAGACTTTGGGAAATAAGGAATCTCAAAATCTTTTTTTTTATGGTAGCAATGATGATGACGACTGGTAAAGGGCTAAACTTGAAGCACTCGGTCTCTTTCCTCTGTGTGAAATGCAACTACCCATCAGAAGCTGGACTCCTGATCAGTAAACCTACAATACCATTTCTGCCAGGGAGCAGCAAAAGCCTGAGGGTTTTCCAGAAGCTCGATGCATTCTCTCCGAGACAGTAATTGAAAGCCAGGGGTCCTGCTGCTATTCAGCTGTGCTCCAGCTCAGCTCAGGCTGAGCAGAAAGAATGTCCATCCATCAGAGGGTCATTAGTGGCCTGATTAGTCTCCTGCTTTAGAGCACAGTAATCCAACTTTCACAAAGGCTGTTGTCGACACAGCCTGGCATCGACAGCGCTGCTGCAGGCCGGATGGTGGGCCTGGAAATACAAAGACTTCCTTGTTCCGAGCACTAAGGATCCATTAGCTCAGGTTCATTAAAATCCAGGCGGAGCCAATAATCACCCGAGGTTTAGTCTTAAAGCTTTGAGGGTGCAGCCAGAGTTCATGAATACTTCATTGAAGGGTTCTTCAAGTAGATTTTTCATCACCTTTCATGATATATTTTCTTGTTCTTCTCACTGATTCTTTTTGCATAGCTATCTCCCCAATGCTTCCCCTCCACATTCATGATCTGCATGCTTCCAGCTAACTCTTCTGCTTTTTCACTAATGGCTTCCTGACCCCCAGATGCCAGCAGTGCTGCTACTGCATTAGTCACCCTGGCACACGGGCTAGTTGCTTAATGTGCCAAATTGAGCATTGTGAAGTTTGAACATGGCTGTCCAACAATCCAGCTGGATAACTTGAGTAGATGTTTGTGTTCAGCACACACAGCTGCTGGATCGCAGCGAAGGAAAACCAAGACAATATCAAAAGAGGAATCTTTACAGTGCTGGCAGTGGAATTGTTGGGAGTTCCCTCTCGATGCTCTTGAAAAAGGTCCTTTTGAATGTAAGTAATCATTTGGATAAGGCACTTCTTGTTTAAACTATCCACATCCCTTTGTCCGTGTGTGGAAGACGGTATCACTGCCGGTACTCCTCTCCTTACATTCCCTTACTGAGCTCTATTCTTTGGTGATCTACCTGCATGGTTCACAAGTGAAGCAACCAGGTTGAAATGTGAACGCCGTGACTGCTGAGACAAATCCCCAGCACATAAATCTAGGGCATTTTTTCAGCTGTCCATCATGCTGTCCATCCTGCCCTGTCTAATGCATGAGGGAATGCAGCATCAGGACATTTTACAGTGAATGGATACTGTTGAGTGTGTGTGTGTGGGACAGACAGCATGTGTGGGATGCTATTGATTCACAGAAGGATAAAAGCAAAGGGGTTGAGCCTGAAGCACGTTGTCGGCATGCAGCCAGACAAACAGAGCTGCCCTCCAAACCTAAACGATGAGCGTGTGAGCAGAAAAACGTCATTGAAAAGTATAACATGGGACACCGGGGTGGGATGTGACTTGGTATCAATAAATGTTGATTTTTAAAGTTAAACCAAGCACATAGTTACTGCAATCTTGGAACAGCATTAAAAGTTTGTGTCCAAGTCAGATATTCATTTTGCTCTTTTAATAAACGTTGGACTTGCATGAAGTCTGCATGAAGCGCAAGGAAAGCAATTATATCGAGGTATATTTGAATGCTATGTGATAGATATGATTTGATATTCATTAAAGCCATTCGTGTTTATGTTAACATAAGCTGCACACCTAACTGAGCTGGCAAAAAGCATCTATCCATCACCATAAACCAGATCAGAGATTGATAGTAGATTGATTTGTTCATGCTTTTTACTTTATCTATATTATTAAATAGAAACACACCACAACCAATGATATGATCTAAGAGACACAATAGACCTGAAACCTATTTAACTCGTAAACCGACTAACCTTAACCCAGAGAAGTGAAACCAATCTGTAAAATGGCACACAATCACACGCATTTCGGCATTTATTTTTGTTTTATATGTGTTTGTCTCGACAGAACTGAGAGCAGGTCCCATTTTGTCTCCCTTTGAATCCATATGCTTGGCAACCGGGTGAGCTGCCATATCCGCGTCATGCCAAACACCCCCAGTCCTTCCCACAGCCATGGTGGCCAGATGATTATATCATAAAAACCTCACCTGAAGCAAGGAGAGGGAAGAGATAATGGCAGCCAGTCTGAAAGCGCAGCCTGTTCTTTGTGTAACAGTGTTTAAATATGTGCGGATCAGCCTTTGCCTCCAGCAAACTGCTTTCTGGGATAAAGTCAGCAGAGCAGACTGTGAGGAGACGTCAAGCAACGCCACGGTGTTGAATGCTGAACACGACGTGCTTAAAAGGAGTTTAGAGGAATAGACTGGATGTCAAAATGCATTTCACAGAGAAATAAATATTAGGTTGCAAACTAAAAACAAAATACATATTTTTAAGGTATTAGAGCTGTTACAGATGAATAATTAAAAAACAAATCTGTTGAGACAAAAACATCATGACCTTGTATGAAAATGTTTTGATATTACAAGTTTATATCTACATTTTATTATCTACTGAAGCCTAGACCTCTGGAGGAAGTGAATATACGGAATGATCCTCGAGCTAATTTGAATAGCTCACATATGCATTGGGCCTGGCATTTATCCCATTTTAAACCGATTACAAGCGAAACATATTTTCATATTTGGCTTTGATGCTTCCACACATTGTGTTTCCTCCTGCCAGAGGATAACAAGGATATGCTTCCAGGAAATAAACTCCAAAATCATTTCAAAAGCATGCTGCTGCTACCAGTAGATGATCTGCTTCTTTTTTGAGCTACTGAATATTTTTTTTATATATAATAGAGACTTTTAAAAATCACAATATTAATGTTGCAAAATTGTGTAACCATTGATTCTGCGACTGTTTCACAGGAGTGAATTTTGTCTGGATGGAATCTTTTTGGTTACTTTTGCTTTTTTAGGTTTCGTTTTCTTTGTTGACCAGGTAACTGACTCTAAAATGTTGGATCATGGAGGTGCAATAAACTGCCTCGACTCAGTTGTGTACTATAACCATCATCCAGTATTAATAAAGGACCAATGCAGGTCTTCTACTTCTGCAGAGGCATCTGGAATCAGTGAGCGAGGAGCAGAGCAACTTTATATTAAACACCAGGAAGCATTTAAAATGTTTTTTTTTTTCAATGCTGGTATAGTTAAACGTGTGTTGAGTGTAAGCCTCGGTTGTAACCAGCAGTTTTCAAAACACTGGTGGTTTCCTTTATAACAGACTTAACAAGAGGCTGTTTATTGTTAGTTAGACTTGTCTCACGAGACACCAAAACACTCCTTCTCAAACACAAAATAAACGAATTTATCCCTGCATGTTAGACGCAGGATCCGCTCAGGGACATTAATCCTCCTGATTGTCCAACCTACCTTCTGATTAATGTTGACCTGGAGGAGAACATTCATGTAGCTGTGCCCATCATTGACCTGCAACACCATCCCATCCTCTGTTCTCCCGGAGCCGTCCTGAATGTACTGGATCTGCTCCCGTGACAGCTCCTCCAACTTGAATCGACTAAGTGCTCTGTCTCCGTGGAGATGGGTTAGTCGGCCGAAACGGGGCGGTTCAAGGACCATGACCAGGACATCAGCTGAGTTGTCGGGGTCATCAACCTGCAGGACCGATTTGGTGATGGTTGCTATGGCACCTCGACCCTCTACAGGTAACGGAGCAAGAGTCACAACCTTTGGAGGCTAGACAGGATTCAAAGATAAAGGAAAAGAGGGTTATAACATGATTTACTACGCGGACAAAAAGGCACACTATTCACACAGCGAGTTTTTATGGTACGCAAAGCTTCAGTGCAGAGAATACATTTCTGAATTTCTAAAGGCAGGCTGAAACTATGGCAAGAAGACCCTGTGAACACAGCTGGAATGTTAGATGATTTTTTTCCCCTGAGAGTCAGGGCATTGGGGTTGTAGTGTCCAGTCACTGAGGGAGAAGAATAAGATGAAGGTTAAGCAGATACTCTCATTAAGCTGCAGTCAGGCATACTGGAGCTTCACCACAGTGGCAGAAAAGCTTAGACTCTTTAATACAGTAATTTTAAGAGCAGCGGGAGGCCACCAGCTCTTCCTGTCTGTCCCCCTCGGTCTGTGTTCGGAAGGCTTTTTCTGAAAAGTGAGGTCCTTTAGATTAAACCCCCTCCCTTCTTCTGTTATATGTAGTCTTTAGCCTCATTTGGCTCATTGTTGATCTCAGAATGTGCGTTTGATAATAATAATAATAATAATAATAATAATAATAATAATAATAATACATTTTTATTTATATAGCGCTTTTCTGAGAACTCAAAGTTGCTTGAGTCATCCATCTGCTTATCCACGCCTTCTTGAGGGTCGCTAGGTTGGTAACTTTTACGAAAATGCTTTCCGTCTACAGTCCCCACTGACTATCAGCGCTGCATTGGTTTTCCTTTCTGCCCACCATAGTTCAACAAAATACTGACTCATACGTCCTACAGTTATGTTATATATATATCAAAAAGTTAAACAAGTGTTTATAAGTTTCAACATTTCTTTACATATCATGACAGGATTTTTCTGTTCTTTTTTAGCACTTCCCACGTGTCCCACATATTTTCCTCACTTCTGCGTTTACATCGTCTTTAGATATGAAAGCTAATTTTAGAACCAGTCACTGAAAGACTTCCTCAAGGATAGACGTGTATTTGCATTTCTGTGGGAGCCTGTGTTTGAATACCTACCAGAAAAATAGTACAAAAAGACAAAAAAAGCAGCTAGAGGCCAAATGCACCCCCCCATAAAGGTGTAGCAGAGTGGCTTAGCAGCAATGGAACCGCAGGTAGAGATGGATGGGCTGTGCCTTAAGGGATGTCACTATTCCCTGTCACTATAGCAAACCATTTGTTCGGCAAGGAGCTCGGGAGAATGCTAATTTGCTGCCTTGAATGGCTGGTGGCTGAGCTCCAGCAGCAGCAAAAGCAAAGGGATGTATAAAACAATCTGGGGCCACAGAGAAATATGACTTGTTGGTAGAAGAACACAGTACCTCTGTGAGTATTCCAGCCAAAGTGACCGCCGGGCTAACACTTTTATACGCAGAGAGAATATGTTTGGGGGGGGGGGGCATTTCAGGACTCATTTTTACACTAGAGGAATATTATACACAGGATAAAGTTGACTCGGCTCTCAGGCACACCTCCAAAGTCCTGTGGCATCATGTCTGCAAATCCCAGGAAGAAAAAAAAAGGTTTAGTATTTGTTGGTCGGCGCTGAGAGCGTGCTGCTTTTACGTCGTGCTAAGACACGCTATCTCGCTAAATGCAACCAGCATAATCTCTGCCCCGAGGCAGAAGGAAACAAACACAGGTGGGAGGGCTACCCTTTGATCGTCACCTTACGGGTGAGGGGGGGAGGTGAAGGTCACATATGGGAGACAGCTGTCATCACCTTTGGGGCCTAGGGAGTCTGCAACAATTTAAGGAAATGGAAACAACAACAACAAGAAAAACTGCCTTTGTGCTACCCCATTCATTGCTTTCTGTTGTGTTTTGTTCTTTCGGGTGTGTTCATACTAGTAAATGGAATTCAGAGGTATGATGAAAAGAGTGGAAGCATTGCCACCAAGTAAATGGACTGCACTTATATAGTGCCTTTTCCACCTTTGCGGTGTTCAAAGCGCTTTACAATTAAGCCTCACATTCACCCATTCACACACACATTCACACTCCAGTGGGCGACTGCTGCCATGCAAGGTGCTGCCAGACCCACTGGGAGCAATTTGGGCTTCAGTGTCTTTCCCAAGGACACTTCGACATGCGGACAGTCAGAGCTGGGATTCGATTTACTGATCACTGGACGACCCACTCTACCAACTGAGCAACAGCCGCCCATTTTGTCAAATCCATTTAATTCCCTGGTCTGCTTGTAAGCCTCTTGGTTTGTGGCAAGGCCTTTTATCTGCAGCTATCCGCACCTGATTTTGTATAAAGCTGTCTCAGCACGATGGAAAACATTGGATGTGTTGCTTCTAATTGAAACAAATTGAAATTAGAACCATCATGGTTTTACATGCCATGCTTTATTCTGTACATTTTATTCTTAATTTTTGACGCCACTCTGAGTTTCATCAGGAATAAAATCCTTGCTTCAGTCCTGATTGACGGTGCAGAACATTGCAGACAAACATCTTCGTGCTTAATTCAGATTATGTCACCAGACAGAAACTTTAAGCCTCCATAGACTCAGCGAGGCCCAGTGTGTTTTGTCTGAGACCACCTTTGAAGACATGACACTTGCATGAAGTTATTTTAATTTTATTTTTTCAGAAGAAGCAGACACTCCTGTCAGAAGTGGGAAAGGGTATCTGCAGCTGAGATCTTTCATTCCTAAAGCTATTATATTTGGAGCCACTCAGCAGCTGGGGCTCCGACAGAGATTTCAATAGGCAATTTCCTTTTTGCATCTTTTACTTATGCTGCAAGGGTTGCATAAGCACACATTTTCTTTTTCTGAATGCAACCCTGCTTAACAGCTTTTACATTTTGGCCCAATACACAATGTGGTTTGCCAGTGCCGGTTCTATCTTTACTGCATGTGCATTCACATTTATCCAGAGATAGCTAGAATGAATTTTAACTGCAGTTTCAATGCAATGAATGGTTTCTTTTCAAGCCACTCCAAGAACCTTCACATTTTACAAATTACAAACAAAGGAAACATCATTTTCAAAAACAAAGTTCAGCAAAGGTCATCGGTATCTTTGAAAAATGTAAAGTAGCAAGCTGACAGATCTTCCATGAGATTTCTCAGTCATGTTTTTCCAAGGATACCGATATTTGGCTGAGGAGCTAACAGAAGGGATTCATTGTTTCAGTGAAGGCTTTTTACCTCCGGCAAGGTGGCGGTTATGTAATCGCTGGAGCGTTGTTTGTTTTTTTGTTTGTTTGTCTGTCTGACTGCTAGCAACATAACTCAAAACGTTAAGGAAGGACCTTTCAGGAAATGTTGGGAATGTTACCAGGAACAGATGGTTACATTTTGGTGATGATCCAGAAGAAATCCTGGATTCTGTATCACTACAAAAGTTTCATCAACATTGCAGTCAATGAGCTTCTAAATTTGTTCCTCAATATCTCGGTTGATTACTGACCAATATTTATACAATTTGACAAAGTCGTGTAAGGTGAGGACCTCTATCTCACCACTGAATTACATCCGGATCGGATCCGGATTGTTGTCACCATCTGGATTTTTCCATTTACTTATAATGGAGGCTTAAAAAAAAAAAAAGCCTATCTTGTAAAATATGCATTCAATTCAGGAGACACCTCACCGCCCAGGTGGGCAATACTGTGTGTGTGTGTGTGTGTGTGTGTGTGCGAGACTGTCATCCAAAAGACAGTTACCAAGGCTGAGTTATGTGCATAAATTACTGTTCTTGTGTTTTCAACTTCTTCTTCTCATATTGCCTGATAAATATGAGCTAATCAAGTGATGGTATAATTAAGTAGATGCCACAAAATGGATCCAAAAGCTGTTTCTCCTCTGAATAATTTTCAAGCACTATCTCGCTCACAACGCTAATTTACTTGTGGAAGACTGACATTCAAGATAAACATCAAACATTGCATTGCGTTGAAGTTTTGCAGTGCTGAGTTGCCTGAGTTGCTAAATGTTAGTCTACTACTATTACTACAAATAATAACAATGCTAATAATAGCTCTTATTGGTCTATATTACTGTTGTAATTATATTATTATTATTATTAATAGCACAGTACCTGTTCCAAATATTGTTCAACATGGGAACACCAGTCATGTTGTATCCCACATCCAGCAGCAAATATGCCCTCATATTAGAAAGCTGCATTTCACTGTCTCTAACATGAAAACACATCCGCACAGCGGAACTTCAGTCAGAAACACAGATGACAAAAACCCCACACAAAATGTATACACTCAAAAACACAACTACTGCATTTATAAAATAAATGAGATGAGAGGAAGTATGTGAAGGTAGTACCATTAGTGGTATTATGGACCATGTGAAGAGCAAGTTACAGTTAATCCAGATATATCAGTTGTTTTAATGTTAACATCAGATCCGCAGGAAAACTAAGGAGGCATTTATGCTCCATTTATAAAACAGATCCATTCGTATGAAACGCTGTAGCAGTGAAACTTCAAAGTGTCCTCCACAGCAACTACGGCAACAGCAGACAAGGATGCGTTAACGTGGCTGGTAAAACAAGGGAGCAAATAACGAAATCAACCTGGCTTGACTTGAGTTCAACTTTTTCTCATTTAAAGTTTGCAGCCCTTCCGTGTCAGGAAAAGATTTGTCACATGCACATGCGCATTTTCTGTGCACTGTATTGAGATAATCTATAATTCTAATTAGTCATCATTATTTACATCTATTTAATACCACTCGGGCAGGCTGCTTTTTTGGGAGTCTGCACTTGGCAACAGATACGGATGATTTTATTTTTCCCGATAAACTAATGAATAATTTTCCACTCGGGGAATTGCATCATTACTTAGTCCCCTTAGACATGTTTTCAGCTCTGCTCTTCTTCATGCTGCAGTCATTTTTTTGACCCCTTACATAGTCTCTATATTCCACCCTCATTCTACCGCTTTCCTTCATTTAAATACGCATACAAACACACACACACACACACACACACACACAAATGCACAGTAGAGTAACACAGCTGTCAGAATCATCCATCAAAAATCCCCTCATTGCTCATTATCTTGCATATTTGTGACAAAATCAGCAGTCAACTTAATGTCAGTAATGGTCTTCTGTCAGTCTGACATTAGGAAAATAAAGCCCCGTTACTCCTCAGTGGGGACAGAGCCTCAGGACAGGGAGGAATACAGATCAGCTTGGATGAAGCAGCAAAAAATAATAATAAATGGTAACACTCTAAAAAATGAGTCGAGTCAGATTTACTAGATTAACAATGGTGGTGTGCTGCTTGTTCTCATATTAAGGTTATCTCTCCACCCATCTACATTCTCCACATATACAGATTAATCTCTTGACAGGCGATGTGGATGACTTTGCCAGGCATGCACGCACCATCTACATAATTGATTGTCTTATTTGTTGGCTCCAATCGGCATGTAAAGCGCATTGGCAGCCTATAATGTATCTCTTTACACACCTTCAATGTAGCTCTGCATGGAAAACAGATCAAGTGAGATTATGGAGATTATTTGATGGTAGAAAAAAAGTTAATGCTGAATTGTAGCTTTTGTTGTTTAGGTAATAAAAAGTGAGATGTGCTGTTAGTCAAGCAGCCTTCCACCGACTGCGTTTCCATCTCTCAGATATTGATCCGTATCAATACAAGACAATAAAGTCATACAAGCAGCAGGCTACTTATAAATGTTGCTTCACAAAAAAAAAAATACCAGTACTATGGCAACACAATAATCTGCCACTTCACATTATGCTAACTTGTGAAATAAATGGGTGCTCACTACTCTTCTCCGTAATGGTTTTGAATTGGCCTTCTTTGCTATAAAACAGCAGTCCCCATTGAGATCCCCGAGTCCAGCTCATTTCCAACAGGAGACACATCTATTAATGTCACAGACTTTACAAAGCAATGCTGTCAGTGTCAAAGGCACTTATGTTACCTGCATTGATACAGCTTGGACCTGAATGGTTTCAGGTTGAGAAAACAGCTGAGGGTCAGCAACACGCAAGGTGAACCCACCAGACCTAAAGAAAGAGAGAAAAGAGAGAGTTGAAAAGATAACAAAATATATTTTCAAACCACTTAAAAGCATTTCATGTAAGACCCAGCCTTGACTTGAACAGGTTGTAATTTGTTCTCTCTCTTTCCTTTGCAAACTCTAAATGAGCAGGACCTGGAAACAGCCTTTATTCCACCCATGAGGTTTGGTCCTGTGAGGCTTAGCTGGTGTGAATGCATTCACACGAAACAGGCACCCTGCTCACAGTCCCTCGTCATCGCCGCTATCTCTTCTCCCCACATCATCAGAGATTTGTCACATGACCCACCACTCCGCAGGGTTTTCACTCCCTGGGGTACTGTACTGGAATACAGTATTCCAGTATTCCCTTCCAGTAACCCCTTCCAGTATTCCGTATTTCCACCATGGCCTCATGAACATCTTGAATGCTTACTCGCTGGCTGTGATGCCGCGTCAGAAAAAAACTTACTCTATCCCTCTTTATAATTCATCCTTCATATTATACATTCTCATAGCTATTATCAAGCTCTGTTAATTAAAATATCTAAATGTGACAACTGTCGCTGCCTTTCAGCATTTGTGGTGTTTTAATAATAACACACAATTTATGGATGGATGGACGGACGGATGGATGGATAAACAGATTAAAGACGGAATTTCTTTATGTAGCTTTGAGTGTGTAATGTGAGAAATAATATTCTGTTCCTGTTAGTGTTTTGAGACTTGATATGTCATAAATACATTTGTTGAATAATGAAATTACTCACATTACGGTTTCAGGATAATACATTTCACCATCACCTTTGTCTTCACTGGAGAATTGGACATAGCCCATTGTTTTCCTCTATTGGGCACATTAATGCTTCAGGAAATCGTGAGCGCATTTGTTTGGTGCTCTCTGTCTGCACCCATTAATGCCTACTCTACATAATTTGAAAAAATATGACCATAACATGCAGATTTGAATTAATCCAATGGCTCAAAACTGGGCAGAGCACCACAATTTGCTCATTCACTGGCACACCGCCAGTCGAGCGCACACGAGCTGAATCAGGATTGACTATTGTCTTAAATAAATCGATTTCCAATTGGATGAACAGCCAGTAGGCTCAAACCCAAATTTATTTTCAGAAAAAAAGGCGATTACATCTGTGCTGAGTGATGATGTTATACAGACCACGTCTGCAGGAATATGTTTGTTCTGAGGCACTGGCATGTCATGTTTATCAAAACGTTTAAAATTGGACATACCCTTTCATTTATGCTTTGTTATATTCAACCAGCTGTAATCCCAATAACACTGAATAAAAAAATCAAAGACGATTAGTGATTATCAGCTCTGAAACCATCATCTTATACTGGATGGCCGTTCCTTTAGTTATCTTTTTACACTCAACTGTTGGTAGGAGATATCTGTTCCATCTCTAGTAATGGAAACGGTGGATAAGGTCAGGCAACAAAACACACGTGAATTTATTCAACAGTCACCGCTATAGTGTAAAGTACCAGCAAACAGTTTACAGAGGTTCATGGTAACTCCTTGATGAAAAATGAATCTCTGCACAGCTTTAAGTGAGTCGGGCCAGAAGCTTTGCTTTTTGTGTGCATTCATGCAGGTTCTGTGGGGGGCATTGCCGTAATGAGCAGCACGATGAAGATTGGTGAAGTTAAATTCAATGCAGGTCTTTTCAAAAGCAAAATGCGAAAGGGTGGATTTTGGATGTCGTGAGCTGGATGAAAGAAGCAAGAGCAAAACTGTCAACAATTCAATCTATTAAAATGGAATGATAAAAAAAAATGCATTTAAAAAAAATTGGAAAGGAACAATAGATTATGTGTACAAAATGGACCCAATTTATTGATGACACTACAGTGGTTATAAAGTCTATGTGGTAATCTTAGGTATCAACGGGATGATGTGAAATGTTGCCACTGTATGAATGATAACAGAATGACTATTCAACAACAATAATCTTCTCGTGAGAAAAAGGTTCTGCCTCCAAAGCGACATTGTTTATCTTCATCAAAGGTGATTTGTGCTGGCTTATTTCCCATTTTATGCCCTCCACCTCAGACGCTATAGAAATTAGTCTTTCTTGACTCTTATTGATTGTTCTAAGAAACTGAACACAATACCCGACATGCGACATTGAAGTTTTATAAAGCAATCTTTCTGTCGCTGCAGGAGAATGTCTGGGTGTGTCACCAGGCTGCCCACATAACAGCACTACCAACCCAGATCTACTGACCTGGCTTTGTCTTTTTGGTGTCTGAACCGGACACGGCCAGCTCTCAGCTCCTCCCAGGTAAAGGTATCGTCCCTGCTCAGTTCTTGTGCTGACTTCCTTCCATTCTCTCCTTCCTCCCCTCTCACCACAACCAACCATCCATTACTTGGGCCATGGACAAGTTGGAAGACAAGCTGTTTGGACAGGCTGTCAGGGTCCTTCACCTGCAGCAAGCTGGGGGACAGTGGGGCAAAACCGCCAAGGGGAACGAGCAGGGAACCGTTTACCTGTAGGACAGGTTGGTGGATGTTCACTGAGTGAGAGAGAGAGAATAAGGTTTGCATGTTATTGTTGTTGCATATTTCTGTGTGTGTGTAGGCGACTGAAATCATAATTAGCATGAGTGATCTTGACATGGCATTTTAGGAGCCACCATTAATTGGATCTAACTTTGCTTCAGGAACTTTTTAAAGATCAGCTCTTTTTAGAGGCCACATAGTAACCACATTACACCTCTTGTGTTAATGGGCATTCTAAAATATTAAACCTTTGGCAATGTAATTATATACTAAAATGAGTTCATAATTAAAAAAAAATTGTTTCCAAACTTTTCGCCCTGCATGGCTGCAAAAATGTATTTCCTCTCCAGACATTTGTTACACTTGATCAATCTATAGATTAGTGGAAGCCGAGATGCTGACAAATGTCACCCATAGGGACAGTTGATGAAATGTGTTCTATTAGAATTGAACTTGGTGGTAATTCGATCTGCTCCTGCAGGCCTCAGGCCTCTCTGCCTACAGGTTGGCAGCCGCTGTTCGAACATGAAAGTACAAGACTCCACTAATGACCAGAATCCGCAGAGAAAGCTCTTTTCAAAGTTCAGGAGCGCTAATTAGTACAATAAAAAAAATACAATTCTTCTTGTGGGGTACTTAATGGTGTAGTTTGTAATTCCAACTGAACTTACGAGACAGCAGAACCTTACTTTAAACAAACTTGTTGAAAGCGGAGCCAAAAAAAAACGAACTATCAATGGCCTTCGGTACAGCAATTTATCTCATGTAGGCCTTTCATAAATTCCCTTAAATGCTGACCAGCAAGGGATTGCATTTTAATTCTGTTTTTGGCCATTAGGTTAAAAGTTTGCTCATCATGGGCACTACATGAATGGCAGCATTAGGTCATTTTATTCTGGATAAAATGTTGGCAAAGACATCATATTTGTTGCTGTTAAATGAATTAGACAAGGACCTGTAGCATTGGTTGAACATTACATTCCACAAGCTGGCTCAGTGCCACAGCATCACGTTAATAATTGTTTTACGTTAGCTTCACTGCCGCATGCCTTGGTGTGCTGTTTCCTAGCAACACACCATGTGGACCAACTATGTGGATTTTTTTTTTCTTCTGACATCTTAAGGTCATTTGTATTATTTATGTGGCATTCTTGATTTAATTTGCATATAATTAGAATATATTCGCTGTGGTGCTTTAACTTGGATGCGTCAGATCGTAAGGTACACGGTAAATTTGTGTAACATTTCATGCAACTTAAAATACCTGTACAACAATTTCCTCTCCATGTCTTTCTGTCTTTCACTTTATCTTAAAAAGAACATGTCTTTTTCTCTAAACATGGTTACTGCATGTGACCTGTCACTGATGCAGACCTCAATCAATTCAAAATCAAAGATGTTCTATCAATCCTGAAGGATATTGGGCCGTAACACAGTTAACTAATACTTTCAAAATAAATAGCTTACTGGTTACCTGGTTCACTGGACGAGACGCCCAACAGAGCTTTGATGGGTATTAAAAAGAAAATTAAGCTAAATAATGCTAAATAATGATCTGTAATGATGTGATTAATTTGACCTGAGGTCTTTCAAGCAGGTGTGGCTACAGGTGGGTTGACTGACCGTCGTGAGAAACCCCACTAAATGTGTTAATTCCTTGAGAGGAGAACAGAAATTACAGCTCTGGTTTTTTTTTCCACAGTAATCTTATTTTAAAACTGACAGACATCCCTTTATTACCATGGCAAGTCCTTGTCTTCTGGTTGGCGTAATACCCATGTCCACAGCTAGGTGTGCAGTATCCTTCCATCAGGTATGTTTGGTCATGACAAGCACTGCAGTTTCCAATCTCATCACACAGCACACAGTCTGATGAGCAAGCTAGAGAAGAAATGTTTAAAGTTTATAAACTTGTAATTTATTTTTATGTACTTCAAACTTGCCATCCAGCATTTGAGGTCATTTATTCAGTATCTAAGAAGTGAAGTGACTGAATTACAATCATTGGTGGTAAGAATGAGACACACCTAAGTGTCATCTGCATATGAAAGGAAACTGACATTGTGCCTAAAAATGATAAGTGGTCCAGCAAGGACAGACCCATGGGGTCCTCCACACATCATCTACATAGAAGATGAGTTATCTATGACTACACTTAAATATTGGTATCGGTCATATAATCAAAACCACTTTAAAGCTTAACCTAGCTACCCACCTAATTCTTGAGATAATTAAATAAAGATACTCCACAATTTCAAAAGCAGTGCTTCAACTGAGCGGGATTAGAATTAGATTTTCTGTCATCAGCAGCAACAAGCAGATAATTCATGGTGTAGGAAGAGCAGTTGTACTCTGTACTGTCAAAAAGTATATTTCTTTTTTTTAATGTACTTGATCAGCCACAGATTCTTCTAATCTTACACAATGTTTCTATAACATATAGGGAATGGTGCATTTTGACTGCATTTTACTAGCTATTAGCACATAATCTCTTGGCAAACTAAGAAGCAGTGATGGCTGTGTTTTGGTTTAACATAAACTATATCAACCACAATGCCATCTGCCATTTCCATTACCTTGCACAGATGACCTTTTATAAGAAACAATGGCCTGGCCTCCTTAAATAGGTTTAAATATGAAGGATTAGTTCAAGATCAACAATGTTTTAGGCTTACATTTGCAAACTTGAGAGGACTTGTCCAGGAAGTAGTTTCTGCCGCATTTGAGCACACAGTGACCCTGCAGAGTGGCGTACGGAGGCTGACATTGCTGACATTGTCCAGGACCCCAACACTTCATACAGTCATCATCACAGCCTGACAGAGAGACAAATACAATGGGAGTATTAAACCCTACAACCCCAGACATTGTAATTATATTCTTATTATTTTTATTCTTATTACCTCCACCAAGGTGGGGGTTATGTAATCGCCGGCGTTGGTTTGTTTGTCTGTTAGCAATATAACTCAAAAGGTTACGGATGGCTCTTGATGAAACAGATGATTACATTTTGGTGACGATCCAGAAGAGATCCTGGATTCTGGATCAGTTTGAAATTTTCTATAGCATTGCAGTCAATCAAGCGTAAAAATGTGTTCCTTAATATCTCGGTTGCTTGTTGACCGATGTTCATGGAATATGACACAGTCATGAGGTGGGGGCCTCTATCATACTGCCAAATTTCATCGGGATAAGATCCAAAGTGAGGTCAGATTAAATTTTTTATGTATTTTTATTTTAACATTGAAAACGCGATTTACAGATAGGAATGAGCTGCTTTGCGGCGATCTGCGCTCTCTGAGTGCTTTTCTAGTTGTTAATGTTATTATTAACATAAAAGTGCAATTTACTGTTAAATAACTACTTTAAGAATATCTGTGATGTTTTTAAGGGCTATTATGGATCCCTAACTGTTTAAATAAGATGAACAGAGTATAAGCATGTAGCAAGTGGTAATTTAGGTACAAAAAAGAAAGTCCAACAAGCACATATTCCTAAACCTAATTCAGATGTGCTTCATCTTATCTGCAATTCATTTTACTGACTGAGGCATTTGTCTCCATCCTGGTAGAATCCAGGAGAGCACCCCTGGGTGCACACTCCGTCTTGCAGCACGTATCCCTCCATGCACAGCAGACAGTCTGTCCGTCGAGGGCCATTACAGGCATTACAGCTCCAGTCGCACTCTAGAAGTAGAACAGAGGGCAGCCGCGTTGGAGGAAGAGGTGTGTATCAGAGATATGTGTGCGTGTAGACATTGAAATCAAAAGTGGGGAGATTGTGCAGTCAAGTGAAAGCAAGACAGAAAGAGAAAGAGACACATTAATAATAATAATATATAATAATTATTATTTGTTGTGTACATCCTTTGCGTTTGTGCTGTGATGCATTAATATTAACACAAAAATAAAATTACCGGTAAACTAAGTTTGTGTGAGCATTAATCAGCAGGACACGTTTTAAGAAAGAGATGGGTTCTCAGCTTTAGTTTTAAATTT
Organism: Brachionichthys hirsutus; assembly: GCF_040956055.1. Classification (NCBI taxonomy): domain Eukaryota; kingdom Metazoa; phylum Chordata; class Actinopteri; order Lophiiformes; family Brachionichthyidae; genus Brachionichthys; species Brachionichthys hirsutus. The sequence goes on from NW_027180509.1 coordinate 32,392, forward strand.
ATGCTGTGCAATATTATTCACCATCATCAATTGTTGCTTGTTACTTTACTCCGTGGTAACTAACATTTACTGAATAACAAATTAATCTTTGTCCATACTGTTAGGAAATAGGAATTTACACAACAAATGTCATCCGTAAATATTATACATGAAATCGTACTAAAGTACAACAAGCACGTTCAACCAGCCGGAGGTGATCGCATGGAAAAAAATCAGATGATTGGATTAGAATTTGCCGCTTTTGAAATAAACATACTATTTGCTATATTGCTACCATTCAAAATGTAAAAGGTGTAATATATAGCATTCAAATATCAACAAAGGACTTAACCTGCTTGGGTTGGTTCTATTGCTAATAGTGGCACTACTCCTACTCCCTATTGAATTCCTACCATGACACCCCTTTTCTGTGGCAGTAGTTTGTGGTAACTCTGGTTATACTGTACTCAACTTGTTAGGTGGCCGGTACTGACGCACTGCACCTTTAAAAGGATGCAACGCTCAGTCTCCCTCTGGTGAATATAATTTTGTCTTGAAGCCTGAAAGCACACTTAACCATCTTTAAAGTCATTTCTCTTACATGACAAGGTAGACAAAAAAAAAAGTGAGAAATAAGAGCGGGGGCTTGCAGAGGCAGTCAAATGGTAAATTAAGGTTTTGTAGTGTAGATTATTCAGTACAGACATGTTTTATAAGCACTTCACTGAGGGAACTGTGAAAACAAACTGAGAGCTCCCAGAGGTTCCTCAAAAGCCTTTCACTTTCAGATAGTAGCTTGCAGTGCTGCTTTCTAACAGTCTCGGTTCATCCGAGGTTCACAGCTGGATCACCCAGACGGTGGCTGCAGCAAGCTGGGGGCATAAGCATAGTGTCACAGGCTGCGCGGTGAAAACCACCTGCAGAAATGCAAGGGATGCCTAGCTGCCTCGCAGGAAGTCCCATTCTAACCACTGGCAGTTTTCTTAGCTGCTAATCAAACTGCAAACAGGTAGCAGTGGCTTCAGGGGCCAGTTCCTCTGGACCACTGAGAGCTGGGACATATGGGTAGGACAGTTAAAGGTGTCGTTGGTGGGTAGCAGGCAATCTGACACCATTTCATACACAGATGGGTTGTTCCCATTCTCAACCCAAATCCGACACAGAGGATGGAGAGATAAAAACAAATAGTTTTTTCACGTTATTTATAGGTTGCTATAATCGAGATCGATTCAGTGCAGAATAATGTGATTTTGGCTGGTTAGTGGGGAATTAAATATATGAACAGAGTTATTATTGTATCTGCACGATTATCTGGAACTTTACAACAGGAAATGTTATTTAGCATGGATGTGAATCCAATATGAGGTCCATTGATCAACTGCCCTCCACACTGGAAGACATAATATTAAAAAGCACACAACATATTCAGGATTTGCATATATGGTTCAACAGTTTATGACTTGATCAATGGACCCCATAAACTGAACATAGCTCACTACATTACATGCAATTTGGATGGAGAGTAATTTATGGATATGCATTAATCCTTATTATTAATCCAGAGTTTCCCTTCAGCCTCCCTGCACTGCTGCCGTACCTCTGCAGGCCCGGGTCGTGGTGTTGAGGTAGTACTGATGGGCACAGCTGTCGTATTGACATTCCCCGAACAGCAGAACCCTGGTCGGGTCACGGCAAGATGTGCAAACCCCGGCCAGGTCACACGTCAGGCATTGGCTGTCACACGCTGCCAAAAACAAAGAGGTCGACATGGAAGTCTCGTTTGACATGATGCAGTGAAAGGCATCGGCATCAGGATCTGATAACATCATTCAAGACTGAAATAATATCAGATGGTAAAAATAAGGATGTAATATTTTATGTGGTCTTATCGCTATAGCTTTTATTGATTCAACAAGTTTACGGTTATTTGGTTGGTGAAATTGATAACATATCTCAAAAAATACTCAAGATATGTACGGCATATTTAGTAGAAAGCAGTTGACTGACAAAATATGAAAAGGCAACAGCTAACTGCAATTCCAAAATGCAATAAAAAATAACTCTAGTATGACATTGTTCATTTCTGATTAAGGGTGAATACTGAAGTGCTTTTTAAGTCAGTTGTGTTGTTGCCAGAGTTGAATGAATAAAATGTAGAATTCTTTTCAGTGCGACTTAAAGACAGGCCCTTAAAAATATGCAGTACAGTGAATTGCTGCATCCTGTGCAGGCAGGTCATTTACAAACGCTGTGAACGCACATAAAGATGTAGATGCTGGTAAAGGATATTAGTAAACAACATTGGTGAAACATCATCAATGTCAATGACAGAGGATCTCAATAAAAATGTAACGGTTTTCATCACATCAAATTATACTGTCTGGCGCTTTTATTATTTTAACTTCCTCCTGTGAGGTAACAGCTTTCCATCATGCATCATGTGACACCAGCTGTCACTCGAGTGCATGCGGTCACATATCTGTTTCGGGACAGATGCAGCCGCGGTACTTACGTTTACAGATCCCGTGACCGTCGTCATAGTAACCAATGGAGCATTTTGGCGCACAAAGACCAGACAGCAAAAGAACGCTGTTGGGAGGGCAGGATGTGCAGGAGAGAGGCCCCGCCCCACTGCAAGCCTCACATGATGGATGGCATCCTGCAAAAGAAATAAATAAAAATATAAAAAGACAATTAAAAAGATTAAAATGGAGAATGTGCTACAAAGACTGAATACTACTGACCCACTCCCGTATATTAGACTGAAGAATATAATGCTCAGAAAAGAATCACACAACCAGGGAACGAACTGACTGACTAAAGTTCAGTGGGCAGGACAGTAAAGGCTCTTACTGATGCAGGCGCCATGCCAGCCATAGTGTCCCTGGGGACAGTGGGAGACACAGTGGTCGCCCAGAAGCCACTTCCTCGGCGCTTCACACCACAGACAAACACTTCCAATGCCCGTCTGGAGGTCGGCTGTGCAGCGTTGACAGTCTGAACTGCATTCTGCAAGAAGGATGCAAACAAGAGGGATATTGCTGGACACAGATAATATCCAGTCAGCATCTCTTTCATATTACTGCTGCCGTCCTTTGGGTGTGTTCCCAACATGATCATCTTGGAGAAGCGCTCAGTTATTAATCAGGCGCCGTTTTATTTCCCTGCGTTATTTATTTGGAGGGAAGATCTTATGTGGTGTTCCACTCAAGAAAACAGGAAAATAACTGGTATCTCAATGCAAAAAGCAAGTTGAAGCCATTTCCTTCCTTTAAATGTCCTCATTTTTCAGCTTTCAAACATAAATCTTCCTCAGTCATTGAAAAGCTCCACACACTGTCCCTCATCCCCCACCCGGACACTCGTATATATTCACAGACATTATCAGCATGGTCACCCAAACGGAGCCCAGGAACACCTCCTGGTGTTTCTATCCGATGGCATCTGGTCCGGATGGCACCGAGGCAGACGCCACAAACTTATCTGCCTGTGCTGAGATAACAATCTAGAGCGTAACAGCAGAACAACAGGGCTCTGCAGGTGAAGAGCTGTATGTCAGCCAGGTGAGCATTGCAGATAAGAAGTGGATCATGTAGGAATATTACAAAGAAAAGAAATGTTAAGACCATAAATATAATCGGGGATTAATATAAATAAGGAAAAAGTCAGGAAGGATTACAAGTTAATCAGAAAGTTTGAAATGTGATCTCCTCTCCAGGATTTGTCGGCTAACAACCGGCTACTTTAAAGATTATATGAGTTTCATCATTGTTATTCATCATTGTTACAGTGGTATCACTCTTTAGAAATAAAAGGAAGACGAGAAAGGAGACCATTTTCAAATAGTTATTCAGTGTGAAGGAGCCATGAATGAATTGGTTATTTTGGGGTTTATATTTTATACATTTCTTTTGGTTCTTGTAATTGTATTTATTCTAACAATTACGGTAATTAGGTCACAGGGATATGGACATTTTACATTGCTTTTAGCATTTAATGCGTTTTCTGGTGATCAAATGACTTCAATGTGGAGATCAGGGATTGTTGACTGTGGAGATCAGTGACAAATATAAAACTAAAACTGTATTTATTTGGGTCCTAAGAGCCATTCTTTACCCTTCTGGATTCTGGATGACCACATTCTGCTGTGGGTCAAACATTTTTTTTTCCCCTGCATTTCTTAAAATATATAAAGCAGAAACATTCTTCAATGTGTCATCTATGAAAGGTTAGGCTTCAATGTCTATGAATTTGTGTCTTCCCTGTGATGGTGTGCATTTAAAAAGGGAATACTGTAATGCCTGCCTTCTCTCCGTCGGCACGGATCCTGAGTGCAGCGGCAGCTCAGAAAATAATAGAAGAATAAAAGTCTTTATCTGAAGTTACAGCCATGAGAGAAGACAGAGTGCTGCAGTGGTCCTCTGATACTGACTTCACCCTGTCAAGACATGTCAAGCAACGAAAAAATAGATGCAGCAATGACGTCCTGCTTTTGTCTTCATGCTGAGAGCTGAAGCGCCATGGTTGGGTAACCAGAGACATAAAACACTCCCGTCTTGGATGTCTAGGATTAAGAGCGCTTTGGATATTGGTTGAAAGACTCTGCACACAATAACCTGAACTTTTGTGGGTGTATTTAAAAGCATTTGACATTTTTAAAGGAGCTGGAGAGAAACTATTTTCACGTGACATCAGTAAGATTAGTGTTAGAAATTAAGCTCACATTAATCGCAGTATTAAAGTATTCAACAGCAGTGTGTCATTAGTTTTGGGCTGTTATCAGCTCTGTGCTCGAGTCTTCACCTTCTATTTATAGCCAGACTTCATCATCATTTTTATAAATTGTGCGAATATCTTCGATATATTGTTAACCGCTTTAAACTGGAAGCAAGAGCTTCGTGAGTTCAAATGTTTTCTATTACTACGCCTCGACTCAGGGTCACACGAAAATGCTGTCACCTTTTACTGAAGCATTCTGCCTCTAAATGTCTGATGAATACACAAAAGAGCAAAAAAAAAGAAAATAACTTGCAAAATGTCAGTGTGAGTATGTTCTCAAGTTGTCAACCCAGTTTCCCAATAAGATAATTCGTTTCTCACTTATTCAGGTAAATTGATTCACAAAGATCATAACTCAAAGCAGAATAACATTTTTCTTTCTTTTAAACTCCTACTTGTCTTGTTGGCTATTTCTCTCTTCATCAGAAAGACATGTTCCTGTCTCCATTTCACAGTTACAGGACTGGCTTGTTTTGATGACGAAGCCTTTCTCTAGTTCAATGCACATCAAATTTAAGCTTCAGGTGTTCTTAAATAATGGCTCCAACCAGATTAAGATGTATCATCATCTCTTGCAGGTCTGACGGTCGAACTGAGGTTTTCCAGAAGCTCTTCAACTTGTACTTTCAGAGCTCTGACTGCAGAAACCGCTGACTCAGAAGTCAATTCTCTTTGCGTCAAACAGCAGAGGAAAGGAAAGGGAAAGAAAGAAGGTGAGGGGTTTATTCCAATGGGAATTACGAGCTGCATTCAACCTGGAGGGAGGCTTTGTTTAGCAAAGACAGACCTGCTAATGGCTCTTATCGCTGCCATCATGACCGACATGTCCCTGCAGCTGGAATGATCTGACCGTTTTCTCTGAAGAGCAGTGACAATCCACACATTTAGGGGTTTTTTTGTACACTTGGAAATTTTGCTTCACTCTCTAGGGACCATGAGAATTAAGAGAAAATTGTACACATTTAGAAACTAATTCAGGAACTATAATCATAAATAGAAAAGCACTCAGAGAGCGCAGACCTCCGCCAAGCAGTTCATTCCCCTCATAATTAGATTTACACCGTCCACATGGTGATCTGGATCATCATAAAAGGTTCTAAATAGTTATTGGTATCTTACACCAACCATGAAAAGTAAAAGTTAACAGATTTTTGACTCCATAAATGGAGGTTTCAATGTTAAAATGTAATATTTTATATTTTTATTTATATTTATATTTATATTTATATAATATTTGCTAAGGTCATTCTGGATCCAATCCAGGTAACTGCAATGTTAACAAAAATTTCGAACTGATCCATAATTCAAAGTCTCTTCTGGATCCTCACCAAAATTCAATCACCTGTTTCTGGAAATACCCCCTACATTTTTTGAAAATTACATCAAACGGCATCCAGAACTTTACGAATTATCTTGCTAACAGACGGACAGACAGACAAATAAACACCGGCAAGCACATAACCTCCTCGGCGGAGGTAATAATCAGTTCAGACCCACAGATGATTGACATTTCCTATCCTCCGCGAGAAGCTCTGCTGTACCGGTACTATACAGAAATGAATGGCCAAAAAAACATGAGCACTTCCCAACAGGGTGTTGAATTATGGATTGCAGAAGTATAACTAACAGATTCAAGTCTCTTTTACTTGGTGATATGACTGACAGTATCTGACTGCGCCACAATAAATTCAACCTACACACTCTCACGCCTTTGTGCAAGTCATCACACAATAAATGTAACGCTCTTTCAAATTGTTTCCCACCATTCCCCTTGTCCCGCTGCCATAAATTTAGTCGGCTGAGTCAGTGTTTTCTTCGTGGAGAATAACGACACATTAAAATGGAAGGACAGCAAGCAGAGCCAACAAACTGTCATTAATAGACAAGAGCAGTTTACCTGAAAGGAAAACGTTTCACACAAGAGGTGTGGATTAACGCTTGTGGAATTTGGATAATCGCTTGGCCGGCTATAATGAGGAGTTTGAGAATACTGCTGTCAAATCTGAATCAAAAAGGGGTTCCGGTGGAGAAACACAGTCTGAGGCAGACAGAGGGGGGAGAGTGAGGGATAAACAGACCACAGGAAAGTGGGAAACAACCCAACGCAAGATCGCTGCTGTGCTGTGAACATGTGAATGGAATGGGACCCTCATCACCTTAAGAGTGTGTGTGTATGTGTGTGTGTGCTCTCAGTAGCCAAGCAGAAATGATGACCCCAGGATTTCTTGGGCCCAAAAGCGCTATCAGGCATCTTTTATCAACTACAAACTGGTAGCTGGTCGAGTGTCTGCGTGAGAGCTCAAACAGCGCATGCGATCAAAACGTGTACCATAATTAAAAGTCAGCGTGTCAATGTTTCCCCTCCCGCTCTGTTTACCGCCTGCTATCTCTTCCATCCCGGCTTTCTACCATGTAAATACGCCTGTTTTTAATCTATAGCCAGTCATGCAGATAGGTAAAAACTCATTTCATTACCTAGACAGGAGGAGGAGGACTACATCAGGAGCTACGACTGGCTAGTCATTTATCATTTTTGGATGCCAAAGGTAAAGACTATATTTTGTGAATATGTAGAAGGGAGAGGAGGTATCTCAGGCTTTATCAGCAAAGATCTAAAGGAAGCGCTTCTTTATCCCAGAGGATGCTAGAGTTTCTCTAAAATGTGTAACTGAGTGAGAAACTCATAACCACTTTGTTTGTTCGTAATCACACCAAGCGTTTTATATTATTTTTTATTATATATATACACATACAGTATATATATTATATATTGTAGTTTTTATATTGTCTTTATAGAAATAATCGTCTTCCACTTTTTCTGGAAACGGAGGTGCCTCATTTCCAGAAATATATTCAGCCTTTCAAACTCAATTCCCACCAAAAAGAACAATTTTAATGAAATAAAGGAAATGATTTTAAACATGGACGCTTAATTCTCCAGGATCCAGTTATGGCGATAGCCGTCATTGTGATATTGCAGAAATCAGGTCCAATATAAGTGTTATTGGTTTCCAGAAGAATAAGTTGCAGTAAAGTCAGAATGATGTGTTGTTATAATCTGATAACAGAATAATTGCAACATAAAGATGGATATTATTTTTTTACTTGTCACATAACGGATTTGAACCGTTTCATCTACTGAGTGAGGCTTAATACTTCAGATCACATTAGGGATGCACAAAACAGAATGTAATGATTTCACAACAGTTACTCAAATACATTGTGGGAGTCAGAACTTTTAATTGGCCAACTGCAGCAGCTGCTGTGATTAAATTACAGCAGACAAACCTGCTGATAAACGCATCATGGTTGAACGCTTGCCAGTGGAAATGACTGGATGGATTTAAGTGATTTCTTTCTTCTAGGTTGGCGAGTGACTCAGGACCGAGTCCAGCTGTGCTGCACATCTTTTGTTGAAATAATTTGAAAAGTGAAAGCAAGAAAGTATTAACTTGCAATCATCTCAAAAAGTAGTCTAAACAAACTCAAAACTTTAAACAGTATAGTGTTTTGCTCAGCAGTGGTAATTGCTTAACCCCCCCTCCCTCCCTTTATATAACCTAATCTACTTTGTGTGTTTCTTTGGAGGGTGAAGCAAAAATATAGAATTATTTCAGCAACATCCTCATGAATGATTAAAGTTATTTGAAGACTTTCTTAAGTCTTCCTCGGTCATAGTTATTCCCGCTGGGACCGCTCGGGCTATAAATGTAAGCACTCATGGCAGCGGGTTAGATGGGAGCTTCACAAAAACTGCATACAAATATGCATGACCTCATCCATGCACACACACACACACACACACACACACACAGGCTGACTTACGAAGACACTCTCCAGTAACAGTGTTGAGGAAATGCCCATCTTGGCAATTCGTCCTGCAGTAACCGCTATGTAGGGAGGCCAGGGGAGGGCAGGAGGTGCAGTCAGCCTGGGAGGAGCCACTGCAAGTCTGGCAGGATGGGTGGCACGCTGGGCGATGGATGGATGGGGAGGACGAGACAAAGTAATGATACAGGAAAAATTGGTCAAAACCAAGTGACAAATTATCATTTTAAGCGGTGAAGAGCGAAATAAGATGAAAGTATAGGAGTAGAGTGGAAGGAAAGGAGGAAAGGAGCAAGACAACTTTTCAGGGCTGCCCAAATATTAATAACCATTTCTAATCCAAGTTGCTGCTGCAAAAAATAGGTGGCTCATTTTTCTGTCTACACCTGAAAACATATACTGATGCTACAAGTCCATGGTGGCTCAACTGAGTCAGGGAGCATGCTATTAATCCAGGCCATGATTTACAGCCACTCATTAAAGCAATTCATTTCAATTTAATGGAGATATAACTGAAGACTAAATTTTATTAGCTCGTATAAAAGTCAACTACCACACTTCATAAAGGACACAAGTCCAAGTAAAGAAAGAGTAATGTTGCATCCCAAGGGGACATGTAGGTAGAGTTCATCATTCCTCTGCACGAGTGTATCTGTGTCGGTCACTCTCACTCAAGCAAATTATGGACATAATAATGTGATATTTATCATAGTAACCTCCAACAAGGCGAGGCGGAGGTTAAGTCTGTCTGTCTGTCTGTCCGTCCATCTGTTAGCAAGATAACAGATAATAAAAAAGTTCTGGACGGACATTAATGAAAAAGTCGGGGAATTTCTGATCCAAAATGGAGTCAGCAAAAAAAAATTACATTTAACATTGAAAACTCCCTTTACGGATTAAAAACTCAGTTACAAATACACAGCAACTCCGATTCACTTTTACTTTTCATGGTTGGTGTGTAAAGATATACCAAGAACAATTTATAGCCTTTTGGGGATGATCCAGATCACCATGTGGACGGTGTAAATCCAGTTAGCAGGGGAATGAGCTGCTCGGCGGAGGTCTGCGCTCTCTATTTTTTATTTTTCTTGACACATAATAATTTATTTATTTGAGAGAGTGGGATGAGGAGTCTCTCTCTCTCTCTCTCTCTCTCTTTTATCGGCAGTACCGTGTAGCAGCTGATGAAGCCTACAACACAGAGAGTCTGTGTGGCTGCAGACTGAAAAGTCTGGAAGCTAAAAAGCTTAAATTGAAGCATGCATTATTCATGTGAATAAAGCGTGTTACAAAACGTCATTTATCTGAGAGGAGCCTCACACAGAGCGTTAGAAAAGAGTTCATTCTTACAATGTTTTTGTAACAGCCTTTTCTTTTCAGTGTTACATCAAGCAAGTTGTCCGAGTGCTGATAAAGATGCGCTCACCTTGGCACTGGTCTTCCTGACTGAAGAAGCCTTGCGGGCAGCTGGGGACACAGCGGTCCTGGTACAGGTCGGATGGGGAGGGACAGGATGTACAGTTGTCTGCAGATGTCCCACTACAGAGCCAGCAGGAGGGGTGACACTCTGAAGAGGGCACAGAACAATTTTTATGCATAAAAAAAAAAAACATTAAGCCGTGAGCAGACAGAGGATGCTCACCAGCTGCGTCCCCTCTCACCTTTCCTACTACTGAAATAAGTAGAATGAAATGAAAGCTCGAGTGCACCAGCATAGAACCTTTTAGAGAGGACATTTTCTGAATCTCGAGGAAAAAGGTTATTTTTTTGAGGGGGATCTCTCAGAAACGCTACTGTAGTCAACTGAGAGGTTGTTTTCTTGCATACAATACTAACACTAATACATCTACATTGAATACAAGAATCTCCGTATTGCTATAAAGCTATGTATCTAAAGCAGGTGCAATCTATTTATATCTACACCTGAACTGCAGCCAATTTTAACTGCTATTTGAATCTTTTTTTTAACTGGCAGCCACTCTGCTGCATCTTGTTTGTCCCCTGTTGGAGTTTTTAATCTGAATGTCAGAGCTTTTCTAAGTGCTGTCAGTGAGGAGCATAGTAGCGCTCGGATGAGGCCGACGGCGAGCTTTCACGAATCAGAAGTTACGCATTAACACCAGAGTCAGTGCCAGCTCGGAGAGGCAGAGCCAAAAGGGACAAAAGCCAGCAAAGGCATCTGAAATATGCTTTACTGCTTAGCTGGGACTATTTGGCATCACATAATACTACAGATGGATACCTTAATATCTGAGGGGGGTTTTGATGCTGGAAGGATGGTTAACGTTATGCAAGATAATGCGGCTTCAAATGGTTGGAAGGGTGCTTAACTGAATGGAGTTAAACAGGCATAAGAAAACGAAACACCTGATTTAGTGGCTGTTCTATCCGTCTCATTTCAGGGCTCCTATTGCACATTTAACCAGTAATAAATTCAAAAGGTTTGGCAGTAGCTGCAACATTCCTGTGCTTGCTGTTCTTTTTTTTCCCACACTTGGATTCAGATGCATACAACAACACTGTCCATGGATTATTTACCCTTCCCCTAGATGCCCCGCCAGACTTCACTGCACATCACCGCTGGCCTGAAACAGGTTTTTTTGTGCAACCTTTGATGTCTGCTTTGGCAGCATAGAAACAAATACTTGTGAGGCGCCATCAGCTTTGGCACCTGAGCCGAGGCCACGGAATGGTTAGCGTCTGACGCTGGCGGTGGGAAACAAAAAAGACCATCGCTGACTGGCGAGTGTTTGCAATCTGAGCAAGCGTACACACCACACCTTCATTTCAAGGTGGGTGGGTGCATGCCACACAGGCTTCCTGTCATACTGGAGAGAATATGAACAATAGGCAAACTCTCTTTGTTTTATATCTAATTTGTTGTGAGGCGGAAAGTGCATATTGATTCCAGTAATACACGAATTCATGTGCGTGCAGGCATTTTCATCAACCGTCGTTTGGTGCACGCGCTCAGAGAATCGGATTCATTACTTTGTTTCGTGCTGATAGGGTCATAATTTAAGGTGGACGCGGTCGATGAGATTGTGAGTGAGTTGGAGTGGGTGAGTGCTCCTTGATGCCTTCCACAAATGATCCTTCTGGTACAATGCAGGGTCGATCGTTACTTTAGCTACACAGCAGGAAAAGAAGAAGTCTTTGGCTCATCCGTCATTCACATTGGTCTTGGTGGGCTACTGCATGCTAACTACGCTGGGACATCCCCCAGTCGCAGGAAGCAAAAAGGTGAAGAGGTCACCTTTACCAGCGGCTTCAACTGCCAGGGTCATTCGTTTGTCATGCAAAGGAGCGGTTGCACTCTGCCACCCTGAAGTCAAACCACACCTCTTCTGCTAGTCTCATTCTTCAGTATAGACAGTAAGTGCCCAAAGTTTGGAACTAAATTAATGATGGGGCAGCATCTCATGTCAGAGGCTTCCCTTTGGCTCAGCAACACTGAGCAACGACGCCTTGTGCCCTTTCAACGGGCACGACCCGCGACCCGGACGAAGTGGGTAAGAAGAATGAATGAACGAACGAATCATGCAATGATCTCTTATGTCCATCATTGATATTTTAATGAAGAATAACAAATAATCATTTGCAATGGAGCTAGAAATAAAAATAAATAAAATGTATGAAATTCTGAATAGAAGGTGGAATTATGAATTTTAATGCGTGACAAAACCATCCTACACAGTTTGTGTGTTTATAATTGCATAATCCAACCTTGATTGCCCCTGCATGACTTATGCATCGGTTTGTCGATCCTTACTCCCCCATACGCTAAACAACCAACAACCACAACATCTCTACCCCCCCCCCCCCCCCCCCGGTATGAGAGCCCCACCCGTCTATCGAGCAGCATTAGGGCTCCCACGCACCGACTCTCTGTGAGCAGGAAGGCTGCTGACTGGAGCAGAGAGGGATTTACAGCCTGGAATTTGCCCTGACACATCAGGCAGCTTGTCGGCTCCAGCCCACTCGAATCCGAGCGTCTCCTGACCTACGTCCTCCTCCTGCTTTAGGACAGCAGCTGCCGAGTGGTTTTCTGCACACACATTTACACAATAGACTCCATTGTTCCCAGCCACACACCTGAACCCACTGACTCGCTACTGAGGGAACACACTTGTTGCTCAGACAAGAGTGAAGAGAGCATTTATAAATAGAGGCTTAAAGTCACGTCATTTATCGAGTTGATCCTCGGCTAATTGTGTTGAATCTTACTCATGAGGCTCAGAGTGAAGGAAACGAGACAAGTGTTTCACTCAATAGCTGAGAGTAGAAGTTATGCTGAGACAAGCAGCTCTGTGTAACAAACTAGTGTTAAGTGTGAAGAGAAGCTGCCATGTTCAGGGGCTTTAACTGCCCTCCTCTCTCCATATACAAATAATGAAGTCAGTCCTGAAAGTGGAGAATGGAAAGAAACACAAATACAGAGAGTGAACGAAGAGATGAACACCAGACAATGATTAAATCATATAGTCTTCTTCTTCATCATCATCCTCCTCCTCCATTCAAAGCCTCCCTCTTCCCAGCCACCCCCTCCAGGAAGCGAAGGCCTTCCATAGCCAAGAGACATAATCCTTCCAGGATGTCCCGTGTCCACCCCTGGGTCTCCTCCCACTACAACAATATCACATTGCCTAGTGAGGTCGCCTTAATTAACCCAAGCCGGATTATCAACTCAATGTGCTCTGCTCAAACTGCGATAGCCAGAGTTGTGTTTGTTTAGAGATAAAGAGTTGTGTGTCTGCAGCGGCGGTAGACCTGATCTGGCGCTGTATCGGCTCAGAGCTGGTCCAACATACAGCCAGAGATAAGTGGATGTTCGATACGAACACCACCCGTTGATTGGTAATTCTCTCTTTGGGGTGATTAAGGAGAATCAATACTGCTAATGACTTTTCAATTTAGATAAAGTAAAGAAAGAATTCCCTAGTGCATGGGTCAATATGAGCTTAAAAATAAACTGTTGTTTAAAACATGCTATTACACAAATAGCTTCAGGCTATAGATTCTTAAAGTGAAGCAACTCAAGACGCCTCGATCGCTGCTTGGATGAAATCGCTCTCGAGTGATACAAAACAACTTCTATTTTCTGTCAGGCTGTGGTCATCAATTTTATATTTACTGCTATAAGAAGCACACATTAATAAAAATGTTTTTTTTTAAACAGATGGTAATTTGTGACACATAAAACAAACTTACTCACTTTCTTCAATAATAAAGTAAAAACTACAAACAGAAGCCGTAAATTATAACAATTCAAAGCTTAAGGAATCCGGGGGCAAACAGGAACATTTAACAGCATTCCGTATTGGAGCAGCCTGTAAATAACATGATCTTTGGGTAATGTGAACAAACACATCCATTAACATGACTTGTCTTCAGACACTTGATACCCTCACACAGTGCATCAGTCATTTCTCTCTCCGGAAGCGCTGCAGTGGATGCACATTCTGATGTGTCACCCGAACATGCAGATGTGTCTGTCGACTCTATGAATGGGAGGTTCCTCAACAAGTACTGATATATTTACACCTCAAATCTATAGTCTATACCGCTCTGTTGTAACAAGAACAAAGGTTTTTCTTCAGCTCTGACAATGTATTATTGTAAATGTTAGTTTGAGTCAAATTAAGTTTGAGTGGATCATTCATTCATTTTCCAACCGCTTATTCCGTCGCGTGCCAAGCTGGAGCCAATCCCAGCAGTCAACGGGCGAGAGACGGGGTACACCCCGGACAAGCCGCCAGTTCTTCGCAGGACCCCACACAGACGGCCCATCATTCACACACACACTCACACCTATGAGACAGATTTGTTGTTGTAAACCAGACTCACATTAATGTCTTTTCATATTTACTAAGTGAAATCCTCAAGAACTACTTTAGCAAGAAGAGCATTTTAAAGCCGCTGTTGGGCAGCATAAGCTTTATATCATTTCAGAGATAGCAGCAGCTGCAACAGATGAAGCATAAGCTGAGAGGAAAGTAGCGTGGAACAAAACACCAGCATTAATGATTTGGATGTATTTGTGGAGCAGACTGCAGGTAAAAAAAAAAAAAAAGAAAAACACCAATCACTGATTGCAGTCTGTTCGGCATTAAGACTGCGCCGGACTGAGAGGAGACGGCTGCATAGAAACAAATGGCATTCCAAACGACCTCCCAACACTATGCCTGAATGGTGGTTTTCTTAAGCACTGTGCCTCCATTTCCACGACAGGGAGGAACACTTGGACTAAATCTGTCTTATATGTTTAGTTTGACTTGTGCCTTCACTTACCTAAACAATGTGTGTCTCTGCATCTGGGTCCAAGATAAATAATAGTCCTGAACATACCGTCCCAACAGAAGGAAATCAAACCAAAAACCTCACAGACTCACCTCTGCATGTCTGCATGTGATCCAGGAAGCTGTGTGCGGGGCATCCAGCCATGCAGACGCCATGCTGGAGGTGACTAGCCTGCAGTAGGAGGACTTCCTCAGGTTTGAGGCAGTGAAGGCAGTCTGAGGCCAAGGGTCCCTCACAGGAACGGCAGGAGGGATGACAATCTAAATGAAGGAGCGATGAGAGGTCAGCAGGGCTTATAAATATAATAGGGAGAAGTTCTAAAGAACATTTGCAGGCCTGTATAATTAAAAGAAATGTAGATTGAGGTGTAAATCTTACTTTGGCAGGTGTTGTCTTGGGAGTAGAGCCCCTCCCCACAGGCCTCCACACACTGACCTTGGTGGAGGAGCAGTCCGTCTGGACACAAGGTGCACTGAGACACAGCGGGGCCCCAACAGGAGGAGCAGGAGACGTGGCAGGCTGACGACAACAGAAGAACAAAGACTCACACTGGAATTGCGTCTCCTTTTTTCACTTCCACATCCTTTTATTTAAAGAGCACTATGGGGTTGAAGTAGAGCAGCCGAGTGCGAGTTGTATACCACATGATTTATGGTCCTTAATAAACAAAGGAGGATCTTGCCTTACATAAATATGTGCTTGAGCAAAGAGTTATATCAAAAGGTTCCCATAGACGCAACAATATTTTTATAACATTTGACGAAGACAGCTGGTGAAGATAAAGATATATTTTGCATATCTTAACTGTAGGATTATTTAAAATTGTTTGTGTCACCAAATGAATGGATTTAAGAACATTTCACATAATATTCACTTCAATTATTTTACAACATCACTTTAACTATAATGAAAATTATTTTTCATCAGCCTACCTCTACATCTGCTGTGCGTGTCCAGGTAATGCTGTGGTGGACAATGAGAAATACATTTCCCATGATGCAACGCAGTCCCCGGGAGACAGCTTGTGCACTTTGGATTGTCGGGGAAACAGGAGGCGCAGGATGACTCACAGGCTGTCAATACGCAACATGTGAAGTCAGTGTCTTTCTTTCTTCCTGATAAAATTTATTTCACCATCTAAAAAAGTCTGTGTTTTGCCATTTGACTTTTGACATGCACACAGGTCCAGACAGAACTTTGCCTTTATATATATACACAGATGGTAAAAACAGTTATCCCTTCAGCATGCTGGAGGGGACAAAAAAGGAATCCCATCAAATCAAATGTAACCCAGGAAGCCCTGAAGGGGGAGATCCAGAAGTTAAAACCGCTTCAGCTCGTGCTGAGATGTTAATCAAACTTGCACGTTCGAATGGATTTGACCTTTTCTCATAAAGTTCTCAAGGTTTGGACATTTAAATCTAAAAGAGTGTGTCAACTCTTTCTAACCCCTGCAGGTGGCTTTAACTGAAGAAAGAGCTTAGCTATGTGCTGCTATAATAAGTTAACTGTTGCCCTGAGGGAGGCCTATTCTTTCTCCTCTTCATCTCACCACTCAAAAATAGAAACTATCCATATTCATACAGGATCTCTTTATTCAAAGTGTCTCTGCATCCTCATTAGTGCAAGAAATAACTGCTAATTATTGGAGGGGTTTTTTTTCCAATTGTTTGCTAACTCTTGCTTCTGCTGACTTATCACTTTGAAACAATGTAGAGTGAATTCTGGTGAAAGGCTCCGCAGCAACAAACCTTCACCGCCGCCAATAATAAAACCTGTTCATTTATATTGCACTGGCACATTACCAGTGCAATATAAATGAACAGGAAACAGAGGTAATCTATCTTGATTGTTTGTCAGTTTTTGCTGATTATTCTAATTGGTCGCGGGCCAAGCTGGAGCCTATTTCAGCAGTCAATGGGCGAGAGGCGGGGTACACCCTGGACAAGCCGCCAGTTCATCGCAGGGCAACACAGAGACATACAACCAGCCACACACACTCACACCTACGGACAATTTAGCGTCACCAATCCACCTAAGCTGCATGTTGTTGGTGGCGGGAGGAAGCCGGAGAACCCGGAGAGAACCCACGCAGACACGGGGAGAACATGCATACTCCTCACAGAAAGGCCACAAGTCGGATTCGAACCCGCAACCTTCTTGCTGTGAGGCAACAGCGCTTACCACTGCACCTTCTTCACTTTAAAGATGATCAAATAGAAATTAATAAAAGTAATTTAATTGTACTTGATAAAAGCTTATTTAGAAGAATTATGCAGATAAATATCATACATTGATGTAAGATTTTTGAGAATTCTGAAGTATGGAAAATGAATCATTGATGTAATCAATTCAGCTCACGCACTGCTTCAACAAAGTAAGTCAATTAAAAATTAAAAACCTTACGTGAGTGTGAGTTGGGTCTTTGTTGAGGGCTTTTAAATGAGCTTTTGTCAAGGTAAAGAGTGGAAGCAAACATTAAATAGAAAAACATGCTGTATCCAGCTGCTGTTTTCGTGTCAGCTTTACCGTAGCAGTGGCCCTGTTGATTGTAGAAACCCGATCCACAGTCAGGAACACATTCTCCGTCTTTAAGCAGAGCAGCCGGGTCTGAACACGTCACACAGTCCTGGCGGCCTGGCCCACGACACTCTGAGCACGACTCATGGCAGCCTGGAGGGAAAAAAACAATCAATTTGTTGTATTTTTCTAGGGTTTTTCCTGTGTACATGTTTATAACCTGAATAATGCAGCCTCAAAAGGACCCACTGATTCTATTAAAGTGGTAACAGAACCACTAACAAAAAGGACTGGCCCTAAATAAAAAGAATTAAAACCGGGAGCCACTGGAAGAGTTGTGTACGTGTGTGTGTGTGTGTGTGTGTGTGTGTGTGCAGTAAAGTGGTCTGTTTGAGTGGGTCTGTGAGAGAGAGAGAATGAAATCAGAGAGAGAGAGCATCATAGGCTAATTATTTTGTTTTAGATCTCTCTCTCACACACACACACACAACTACTTCAGTACCAACTGCTATGATTACACATGATTTCCCAGCGGTCCAGAGACTAAAGCCAGATGCCAGAGCATCGACGAAGAAACGATAACCAAATCCAAGTTGTAGGAAAAAGGAGTGCTGTGGAAACTACAGCTCCAACAAAAATCGCTTTGGCAGCGATAACACTGTTTATTTCACACCAGATTTTTGATGTGCAATCACAAGCTGGTGCTGTTGTGTTGCAAAATGTTTGCATGAATTAAAAAACCTTTTAAGAGGGTGCCCAAAAAGAATTGGCACTCAATCCTCAAAGATGTTCCCATGCTCATCAAAAGACAGCTTACGGGTCCTTCAAATGTTAATTTAACGTCTCAAAAAATAATCGTGATCCTTGATTAAAATAAAAGAACCTGAAACATTTTTTTTCTATGCAGGTCTCATAAAGATGGAAAAGGGAAAATATATTAAAAGACGTTATGTGACTTCTGATGCCACCTTCACGCCGATTCAATATGTCTGATTGTAAACAACTGCTTACAACTAAATTTTAAAGTGACCCATAAACCACATCTGCATTTAAACTGGTTCATATCAAGATGTGGTAATAAATAAAACAACCTCCTTCTCAGGACACTAAGTCATTTTAGCACCAACCTTCAACATGTCTGATGGTTTCCTTTAAATCTCTTCAGGACTGTAATTTAATTTTAATTTTAGATTTTAAATATTCTCCCAAAGATTTTTTACACATACTACGCATCCTCTGAGACCAAAGTTAACGTGTAACAGTAACAACTAGACACAAGGTGAAAACAGAGGTAAAGACGGGATAAGGAAGAGAAGGGAATTCAGATAAAATAAGAGGTGAGAAAAAACACCACATGAAGGTGCAGGGATATTCACCCCGGGGAGAATTGAAATGAATTCAGGAAACTGATTAGAATCTCACTCAATCAATGGCACAAACCAAAGGAACCAAATGTGTTCTCTCAAACGTTGTTGGAAAGCAGCGTGAAATACACCGTCTTATCCCTCCTGGTCTTTGATGCAGACGTAATAACATTCATGCATTCCAACAGCATCCTTGACTTGAAACACCTACTATGAAAATGATGCACAAATTACACAAGCACACAACACAGTCCTCATCACTTCCAGCAGTTATGTAATTTGATCCAAATTGATTACATTTAATTTCTTTAATTTCTCATTTTTTGTTTTACTCTCCTTAGTGAAAATTAGATGTGGAAACAAATCCTAGTTGAGGCCTTTAATAAAGGGTGCAGTCAGCTTCACAAGCCTCTTAGGAAATGTTGGAGGTTTCCACAGATAATGTTTTCACATTTGATTCAAACGCCAACAAATTTGGGACCTAAAAGTATTTAAAAAGAGTTGCTCTTTTAAGATGCTGAGAATGCAACAAAAGCATTCGCTGTGAAAGCTAAAACTTCAAAATTGAAATGCCGTAAATGTAGATGATAGAATAGAATAGAATAGAAATAGAATAGAAAGCCTTTATTGTCATTGCATTGCGGATATACAACGAGATTAGGAGCGCTGCTCCATTTGGTGCTTTTGTACAATATAAAATAGAAATAGCAGCAGGGAAACAACACAAATTGAAAGTGATAAACAGTACATGCAGATAGATTGTCCGGCACTTTGCATTTAGTAATTGCACATTAGGTTGGGGAGGCGGCGGTATTGCACTTAATTTGTAACACATTGTTTACCTTCACATTACACATGGTGTGTAGTTGTATTGTTTAGTACACATGTTGGTTTTTGTTCAGAGCGCTGACGGCTCTCGGGGGGGGGAAAAAACTGCCCCTGAGTCTATTTGTTCTGGTCTTGTGCAACCTGTAGCGTCGGCCTGAGGGGCAACAGGTTGAACAAGTTGTGACCCGGGTGTGAAGAGTCTCTGGCAATGTTTTGTAGCTCTGCTGAGGATACATGAACACATGAGCTTGAAACGCACGCCTTCCCCAGTAGTACATTTCCAGGCATAGTTTCCACTATCATTTTAAACAGGGAAACGGTTCAATGTGACAACATCCCACCTGCTCACCCATATGGACACAAACACTAAATGCACAATTGGCTGACATTCCACTTTGAAATTGGCTTTACGTTTTATTACAATGACACTTTTAAAGAGAGTTAAAAGCAAATCTGCTGTCTTTCCTTACTGGTGAATTTTTATGTGGGTTCTATACCAATTCATTTTACTATAAATAAGAAAAACATGAATAATAATATTGTACAAAAATGTACAATACAGTAGGACTTTTTAACATCCTGAGAAAGAGACTTTAAAGTTCTTCCTTACAATTAATCTATACTACTGTCAATATATTTGTCTTTATTTTTGGACACATCCAGCATGAGTCTTTTCTTGGTACATCAAGTGTTTTTGAGAACCTTCGCCTGCTGAAAGTCTCATTTGAAAGCTGCTGCACCCCTGAGCTGTCATCTGACTGAATAAAAACTCAAAGGCAAAGAATAAGCATGGATGCTTATTATAAAAAAATATTGGCGGATCTGTAATTTCTGGAATTTAAAATGCTTCTGCAAAGTCTGCAAATAAAGTTCTTGAAACCTCTCAAAGTTTTAAAACAGGCTTATGGAACTTACGGTAAGTGCATGGAAACAGATATATTATCATTTACCATATTAAAACCAAGAGCATCGAGAGCCTTTTGATGTTACAATAGTTAAATTCATGCACTAACATGCAGCATGCAATTATTAAATAAAACAATCGACAATCTTCGAGAATAGTAAGGTTCCCTGCTCAGTTCTGTGTGATGGTTAAACTTTGGAAGCTACCCTGCGATATGACAGGTAGTGTGACAGGTGAGAATCCTTCCTGGCCCACTTCTCAGTTTCTACGCTCCTCACTTCTTCCTGTCTCCTCCATTATTTCCTTGTCTATCTTCTTTCTCTCACCCATTTTCTGAAGTTGTCCTACTCTTTCCCACCTCCCATTCTATTCTCTCCTCTCTCCCCCGCTCGGACTCTCCTAAATTTCACATTGGATTTCTTGTCATCTCTCTTTCTCTCTGTGCCCGTGTCTGTTCTTTCTTTCTTTTTCATCTGTTGAATGTCTCTATTTTCATCAGTTCTTTTCTTCTCAGTTTGCGTTTATTCCGATCAGGACTCCAAGGATACAGATGCAGATTAAAAACTGCATTATGCTATCGGTAAATGTGTTGAAACTGTACATTTGAGTATGACTGGAAATTAGGGATGTCCCGAGCCGATCACGTGATCGGAAATTGGGCCAGATCGCGTGAAATTAGATACACACATTGGGACACTTTCAAAATATGTGTGATAAATCATTTAATTCCATCTCATAATTTTTAAAGTGACAATCTGGCATTTTGGTTAAATTATTTCAAACAATTACAAGAAATATTTGATAGATCTTTTGATCAAATAACAAATGTTTGCAGCAGAAGCTATGCTGGACATTTCTAAAATTGTTGATGTAGATGGAGCAGATAGATGAAACACACGTCTACAAACACCCTGCATGAGATGCACTACATTTATACAGCACACACAGATTTCTTATCCAAAAATGGTTACGGCCAACAAGGGGATTACATGTCCTTTACCTTGCCCCTTGCAGGAAAGCAATTTATTTTTCTGTGCAGCCCGAAAATGTAATCCTAGCAGGCCAGTTGCCAGAAACCTCGCCTAAAGCCTACTCTGCATAAACCAGGGGAGGCTGAGATGAACGCACAGTCACACGGTGCGGCGGATAATCTTTAATCTTCGCTCCCTGTCCTGGGATGGGCAGGGACACGAGATTACTGCAATGTCACGGTTCACATCCATCCACACCTCAAATAATAAAATGAGATGTGATGAGAGATTTGGAAATGAAACTAAGCACCAGGAAAGCAGCTTTGTGGAGAGGAAAAGGGAGGCACAAAACAAAGATGGCAAATCACAATTAATGAAATGGAATTGGAAAAGGAAACAGGTTTGCCTTTGAGTGTTTTAAAAAATATATATATTATTCTGAACACGGAACCATACAGCACATCGCTGTAACTACAATACGAACAACAGAAACGATGTAGCGCGTTGCTGCTTTCATCTTAACAGCATGAAGAAAATACTGATTTGATCCTTTCAATGTTTCTTTCCCTTGGTGAAACCAAGCTACAGAAATAGCTTGCGAACATTCTGATAAATATTTGAAACAATAGTTTCATCAGTAGGTTCGCACTCTGGAGAGATTTTACAGCATTTTCACAAGTTTCTTTTCATTTTTTTTTTTTTTAACAAATTAGTCTGTGAGAGAGAGAGCTCTATGTCTCCTCTCCATGAACACATACAACAAAAGTGATCTGCAGTCACATCCCCATTAATAATGTCAAGTGCACAATGTAATGAAAAATTAGAATGCATCAGCCCAGGACCAACCCTCCAGACAAACCTTGTAATTTTGTTGTACGATTATATAATGACCAAATAAATATTCCTCTTGTTAAGTGACAATAAACCGTGATGGAAAAATGCTTCTCTTTAAAATGCAATTAGTTTCTTCCTGGGCAGCATGGTGGCGCGGTGGTAAGTGCTGTTGCCTTACACCTTACAGCGAGAAGGTTGCAGGTTCAAATCCAACTTGGGTCCTTTCTGCGAGGAGTTTCTATGTTCTCCCCGTGTCAATGACTGTGTGCATGCATGTTTTTCTGTCTGTGTGTGGCCCTACAATGAACTGGCCTGTCCAGAGTGCACCCCGCCTCTCGCCTGTAGACTGCTGGGATAGGCTCCAGCACAACCCTTGGCAGACTTGCCAATTTAATCATAACCAATGGGAGTCTGAATTTACAGTCCTGCTGTTTTTGCCCATATCCATGCTCTCACAAAACCAAACTAAATGAGCTGGTGCCCAGTTACATGAGACACGGAAGGAGTTAATGTGCCAAATTTGGTTTGGATGTGGTATTAAATCGGCATAGATGCAGAACAAATGCATAGCAGGGGATTTCCTGCACAGCAGCTGCAACATTAATAATTCATTTAAGCTGTGCAATACTTGAGAATAAAATATCTGCAGTATTAATACAGGGCAGATATATTAATACATGGGAAGAGATTTCTCGGATATGAACCAAACTAGGACAGAGGCAACTGAAATATATGAAGTGAATTTTCACAGTATCTGCAGGAACTGTATGCAATGCATAAAGACAAGTGGAATGAGTCTCCACAAAACATAGCTGGGCTTTTACAATAGCTGCTGTTGTGTATCCTATTTAAGAGGCGTGTGCACTGGGTAGTCTGGTTTTCCAGTCCTCCTGACAACATTCATGAAGAGGTGAAATTGAGCTGGAGAATTTGGCTGCAATCACATCCTGATTACTCTTTTCTCTCACTCATCCTCCTTCCCTCTCCTTATATTTCTACCCATTATCCCCAGGAGTCACAGCAGTTGATATCATTAAATTATAACTTCTTTGTAATGCTAGGATTTTTATCAGTGATATTTGAAGAGGCAAAAAAAAATGAATTGTCCTAAAGTTGCATGGCTCCTGTCCTATAAGCGCAGGCCTGTTCTATAAAAGACACAGAAAAATGGGGACTAAAGTCCAACACCTGACTAGAATACATCTAACAAATCAGCTGGGATTAAAGTCATCCCGTAAAGGTCAGTCTCAAGCGATCACGGTAATTTGAGACGGGCTGAATGAGTCAATCCACCATGCATGAGCAGCGCTGGTAAAGCAGCTAAATTCGCCTCACTGAACAGGAACATCAGAAACATACAAAGCGGGGCGAGTTCAGCTCAGGCTGTTTGGGCCTATATACCCCCCCGCCCACTCGTCTCCTTTTCAGCTGTCCTAAATAGTAATAAAGCCCAAAAATGAAACCTGAAACAAAGAATTCAAATGCCCATCCATCCATTTTCTTACCTGCTGTATCTGTATCTGGTTGTGAGAGAAGTTAAACATATTGAATACCAAACGAATTAAATAAATAAATGGGGAGAAAAAGCTGATCGATTGTGAGAGTAAGCAGCTACTAATTAAAATGTAAGGACTTAACAGGGTCCCAAAGGTAGCTCAGAAGCAACTCACACTGCCTCAGGTATTAAGCCCGGAGCAACATCAAGGGATTCCTTCCAGCTCAATGGCGTCTCTTTCCATTTCCAGTGTCATTCTTTATATCAAATAAAAAATATCCTAATCTCTTATCCCGACTCTGGGACTTTAACGTAGCAGCAATAATATTAAACACTCCAGATCAAAATAATTTTGCTTTCAACTCCAAAATCATTCTGAAGTGCTCATTGGTTTTCAAAACATTCATCCAGGAAATATCAAGAGGCAACAGAGGTGATTCAAAATATGCTTAAACTCTGCACCCATTTAAAAACACCAAAACTAAACCAACGTGTTCAAGCAATTATGCAGCAACACAAAGTTGTATAACATTTGGCTGCTGCTTTTTCTGCAGATGGTCTTTTTTTTTCATTTTCTTTTTTTAGCTTTTCCCAAAGCTTTCGTCACTCTCCTTTGACATTTATTTAGTCAGTGTATCCAGTACAATCTATGACACACAGATTATATTGTAAATCCTTTACAGAGAATGGGAAAAGCCAAAAGACACGATGAAAACAAATCAAGACGAAAAACTTTCAGAGGCACAACGAAGAGAAAAGATGGAAAGGCCAAGGAGAGGACAACAGAACAGAACAAAATGATCAGAGGAGCAGACACCATCCCATCTGTCTGTGTATGTACGCGCATCGGGGAATGTCGAATGGAATCCAGCTTGTTTGTGTTGCAGTCACATTTTTGAAAATCGTGACTGACAGAAGATACCTCCAGATTTGTTTTATCCCCACAACGTCACATCAAGTCATGTGTCTTGATACTCACTGCGGCAGTGCGTCTGGTCGTGCTGGTAGGAGCCAGGAGGACAGAACGCCAGGCACTGGCTGCTCTCGGCGCTCAGAAGGGGCAGCTGGGAGCCACAGGACAGGCAGCCCAGCCCGCCGGAGCAGGCTGCACACGATGAAGGGCAGGCTGCGGGGCAGATTTCAACACAAATGCTGCATCCATTTTAAGTGAATACACACAAAAGGGAATAATGTACATCAGATCAACCGTGCTATGCAAATATCCTCAGGAGAGAAGTATAAGATTGTGACTAAAGAGGCAGTAAAACGCCCTCCTGCGCCTCTGTAACAGTGGTACATCAACGCAGACCGGTGCTGCGGCCCACAGACAGATGGCTCCAATTTGATTTCTGTGGGATTTTTGTCAGAAGCCCTTTAAATTGATATATTGCTGAGTTCCCAATGAGGAAGCAACTTTTTAGGCTACAGGGTGGCAGCAAAACACAGATGCTGCAAAGCAGAGGATTTTATCTTTATCATGGCCAACCCTGTTTTGAGTGACAAAACGTTTTGCTGTTTGAAATGGATTACATTGCCTACACCTACGCATGTGGCTTCAAGGTTCTGTCGGCAGCACCAAAAAAAAGTTTTGATTGATTTACCATGTCATACAAAAGATATGAAAGGTTATTTGAAACCTGCAAAACATATGAAAAGGTTCTGAGAAAAATTGCAAGAATATATTTTCAAGCACGACAGAAAAGAAAATGAATAGATTTAATACAGTTTTAAAAGAAATGATGAACTTTTTCAGCCAAAGTGTTTGACACAGAGAAATAGGGAAAGGGGTTTGAACAGATATTTCACATAAACATAATCACAAAACCAGCAAGTATAGAACAGGGGAGAAAATCCAGCAGGGAGGCATGAGTGAGAGATCTCAAGATCAAGCTCTCAGAAACTCACAACTTCCCTCTCAGGGTGAAATAGATGGAAGCGGACAGGAGAGGAAGTGGAGATGTGAAGACACAATGAGGAAAGATCAGGATAGTGATCAAGATAAAAAAAAAAAAAAATGATAGCAAAGGAGAAGGAGAAGATAAAAGAGGCTTTGAATGAAACTGCAGATTGGCAAGATCTCAGAGAAAAATATGTCAACCAAGAATGATGAAAAGAAGCGTGAACAAAAAGGAGGAGAGAGGAAGGAAAAATAAGATCTTATCGACTAAGTGAGTTCAGACTTAAAGCTTTATTTTGAGGCAACCAAATTCCCTCACGCAACCAAATTTGATTGCGTGAGAATCAGACGGATCCCCCTGTTATAACTGATCTTAACTCTGGGTTATAAAGCATTTATAACACTGGCAGCCTTTACACACAGTCCACACAAGCAGGCTGATCCAGAAGTAGCAACTGGACTTCAAGGCTATTACTTGTGTCTGTGACTGAGGGTTTTAGGTGTCGGGGTGTTTAGTGTTCGCTGCTTCACGAATAGCTGTGGGGCTGTAAATGCCTCACCAGGAGAACAAGTCAATGTGAAGGTATAAATGCACTGAGGAGTCCGTTTCTGCCATGGGTCAGCGCTCGGTCAGCGTGGTGAGGCTGCATCCATCCATGCATGGATTCACACACACCCATGTATGAATAAATAAGGACAATCAGAATACCTTATTGATCCCAGCGGGAAATTCCGGCAAATGCGCACTTTTTTTAGTGCAGTACATGTATTAAAAAGACAGTCCTACCTAAACATAGTCCGCTTTCTGCGTAGTAACCAGCCGGACAGGTGGACAGACAGTGGCCAAGATGGAGGAAGGCCTTTGGCTCCCTGCAGCTGTCGCAGTGGTGAGGAGTCCCTGAACATGTCAGGCAGTCGTCATGGCACTGAACTGAAAAGAAATAAAGGATTAAAATCTATTATCATTTTAGTAATAGTCAGTTTTATACATTTAATGAAAAGGAAACAAACACACACACACATGTCAACATCAGGTCACTGGAAAACTTGAAGTCATTCGCTCTGACTGCCTCAATGACAAACACATTTTGACATTCAATTTTATACAAATGCTAAATAGATTTGGTTCTGGAACTCGGTTAGTAGAGGCAGCTCACAAACACACTGATTCACTTATAATCAAATATTCTACTCCAGCCGGTACATCTGATTGAACAGTCAGACTGTGTTTGTGACGCTGAAGAAGTTCTGTGATGAAGAAGTGTCCCTCCTGGGAAGTTTGAGTAGATCCCGAGGCTTCTCCCATCAGCAAGCAGCTCCACTGGTGCATTTATTTGAAATGCAGTGATGAGCGTTCCCAACCCACACTGGTTCCCAGTTGGTAAGACCTTTTACCGGAAACTCATGAGCAAGCCTTTGTCTTTGCCCACCAAATAAACTTTCGTTGTCCGATCCAGGGGTTGCATGTAGAAAACATGCAGATTTTATATCACTGACTGGGCACAGTTGTCACTGAAAGCAAGCAACCAGTTACTGAGCATTATCTGATTCTTTACCACACAAAGCTCTGATTGGTCAGTTGTGTTCTGCATGGAAAAGATTAACGAGTAAAAAAATAAAAAATAAAAAAAAAACAATTGTGAGAAGCCAGAATAAAGTTTCCAACATTTAAAAAAAAGTCAGCACACATTGATAAGCTCTACAATGAACATGTAAGAAAGAGACACGTGATGTAAAATCAAACCCATGCTGGGTTTTTTTATTCTCCTGAATAAATAGGAATCTAATTAATAAAATAAAATGATAGAAGGTGCATTATACATGTGAACATCCCGAGGTCGACTGGGCGTAACAATTAAGTTATTAATAACATAGATAAATGAATAAAGGCGTTAGGATAACATTTTATTTTGAAGAAACCTTTTGAAAACTTCCTCAGAGTCTGAAAAACTTGCTCTGGGTTTGTGTAAGTTTTTGTTTTGTTTTGTTTTAAACTAGGAGAGTTCTGATGTCATAGATAGCCTGTGTTTATTATGGAGAGCAGCAGCTACAATTCAGCATGAAATTCGATTCACGTATGAAACAATATGGAGGAGAAGGTCACAAAGCTTCACAACGCTTCAGAGTGACGGATGTCTTTGTGGATCCTTTGAAGATCTGTCTGACTTTTTCCAAACTAAAAAATACACGTTTCAGAAATTACAAATGTCACCAGGCATGACAGAATTGAGGATGGCAAGCTGGATTGTGGAGCGAATGATTCAAGAGGCAAACGATAAGAGTCTGCTCTCACTAGATTGCACGCCGACTGCTTCATTCATTATGAATTTTGGGGTAAACCTCGCTGTAAAACCGTGACAGAGGGATCTGCAAAATGTGATGACTGTAGCCATGTTTCCCCTCTTCCTCTGTCTAGCAGAGGAAGAGGGGAAACAATGCTGACGAAAAGAGTTGATAAGAATGGGAGAAAAAAGGAGATGAGAATTCAACAAATAAGAGCGTCAGCGTCATGTTCTTAGAATCCCCATTTCTCTCGTATTGCTGCCTCCCGTTATTACATTTATCTGTCTTCTTTCTCCTTTACAGCATCATTTTCTCTTTCACATTCACATTCTCTTTCACCAATAACCCTTTCGTTTCACCCCGCCATGCTTTTCCCCTCACAGAAAGAGGGGTTTAAGAAGGAGAAAATAGAGTGGGAAAAGTGGGATATTGAGAGAGATACTTAGAAGGCTATGCTCTGGCCCACCGACAGGCTTATAGAATCATGTGTCGGGTGTTTATCTTTCTATTCAATGGTTCAGTTAACAGTAATCAAATCCGTGCAAAGTCTGCTTTAGACGGTTTCCTTCATGCATTGTCTCTGCATCGAAGGCGATGTCTCCCAAACAATTCACTCCTGAATATTCTACAGCAGAAACAAATGAGTACATTTTAACACAAACTCCACCTGACGAGTTACAAGATCATTTTACTTGCCATGACAGCTGAGAGTGAATCGTGATTGGATTTTTGTCCTCTTGGGGATGAAGCCACATTACAGCAAGTTGAGTATTCAAACGCTTTTGACGCAAACCAGTGTTTACAGAAGGCTGCCTTGAGGCTCAAACACTGCATTTTAATTTCCTTGTGTTCATCGCAAGAGCGAATCCCTGAAGCACAAAATTAAAAACTGCAGCTAGGCTTAACACCAAAAGGTAGAGCAGAGTAGATAATCCCAAGGTGTTGCTTCAGGCGTAATTAACTGCACAGAGACGCCTGATTTAGACGAACGTCTGATGAGAAACCGCAGATGGGTGAAGGATTGACAGGGATGTTGTTTTTCCACTCAATGTCAGGAAAGTGAAAGGACAAACTGTGAACTGGCAATTGTAGTCGTTGTTAGTAGAAGCTTGACCTCTTGCTACCTGCCACGGCGCCTTCTTGGAGAATAAGTGAGCTGCCCAGCCACAGCCGACGTTTAGCAGGACTGGGCTGGTGATTTGGGAGGATTTCACAGCCCGATGCCAGTAGACACACTGCACTACTGCCAGAGCCAGAGGCCGGCCTGTGTGTTTTCCTATGCAGCAACCTCTCCTGTCCTCTCAGATCCTCCTCCTGCAACCAGTTCATTCCAGTCACCTGTGCTCCGGGCGTCACCTGCAACTCATCTCCCATCAGCTCATACTCTATTTAGCCTCTGTTAATGCCAGATTGTTAGTGACGTGATCCTACTTTCCAGCACTCTTCCTGAACCTGCCTGCCTGGCTGTGCACCGACCCATTGGATTCGTCTGCCTGGTTGATCTGATTTGCCTGATTTCTGAATGCTGCCTGTTTTCTTGGACCTTCCCTTTGCCTGTCCCTTCAGATCTGTCTGCTGGATTGATCCAAATTGTGTTAATTAAAATAGATGAAACTAAAGTTCATTTCGTGAACTAAGGTTCACATTAACAGCCTTTCATATGAGACCTGAACTGAACTGTAAATCTGATGCATATTTCTCTACAACATTTAGCTTCTGCAGAAAGTGTGTTATATAAGGAAGGGTAAGAGGAGGAGGAGGAAGAGGAAGAGGAGGCTGATGAAGGTTAAAAGAGCTTGATGGCTGATATGACCTCCTCTGCAAAGAGTTTGGGGATTAGAATCTTAAAATTATTTTACACCAGTGGCTGACAGAAAGAGCTCCTTAGAGACAAATAATCCTGAGTGAAGGACGTTCCATTTCATTCATCTTCACTCAGCGGTCTCCATCGTGACTCCATTAGCTAACGCTTCACACATTGGCCTCAAGGATGAAGTAAAGATTGATTTACATGAACCTTCAGGACTCTGTAAAAGGACCCAACAAAGGTCTAAAGCACTATTACTGCAAAAGGAAAGAATCGTACATTTTTCTAGTATATTGGCAATTTATTTTAACCTCAACAATCATTAACATAAAGGTTTATGGGACACCGAATCACAGAATCACGACTCGAATGTTAAACAATATTAGGTAAGATGAGCAAATGCTTTATAGTAGACGTTTAACCTGAGAAATAACTGCTAACATTTCTCTGAGCTGAATCAGTGTTGTACACGGCCAGATCAATCAGAGCTGTCAGAACTTTTCAGGCTGTCGTCAGATGATGAGGAATCTCTTCGCTTAGTGTAACATGGGCTGTCATCATTTCATGGTTACTACATTCATCTTCTGCAAATACAAATCAGAATGTCTATAAAACTACACAGCAAGATTTGTTGCTGCTGTCTGATATCTGACAACTATACTTTTAAATAAATATAAACATGAGATAGACATTTTCCAACTGCTTATTTTTTGGTTGAGATTTTACAACAGAGTTCTGTTACAGTTAGAGGAACGCTACGTACGTAGTCCAGTCATGACTCTAAACTAAATGAAACAAAGTTACGGTAGTTAAAATAACAGCAAAGCTACGCTCTAATATGTAGCTCAATTTACCTTACATTTCTCAGATGTCGCTTGTTTTTTAACATTTTTGCCTAATACTATTTTGTGTTTTTTAGGTTTGTTTGTTTAAATTTTGAAATGAAAAATGTTCCTAACAGTAAAACTTAAAAAAGCAACAACAAGAAAAACCTGTTCCTCAAACTCTTGAGGGTTAGAATAAGCTAAATAGGGGAAAAAATACACAATTTATTATAGTCAGTTATTGTGTTGTTGTTATTTCCCTCTTCCCGCTGACAAAGGTTGACAGAAAGTGGAAAGATGATTAAAAAAAATATGTGAATGAATTTTCATTTGTTCAAACTAGAATTGAGTTAATAATTTTAATAAAAGCGTTTGATTTAACTCACTACTCATTACTTCACTACCTGACAGTTACTTTTAGTTTTTTAAAGTTGATATTAATGGTCAAAATAAATGAATATGAGGAAGAGCAAATAAAAGGAAAAAAACTACATATTTAATTAAATTAGAAGCAAAATAATGTTTAAATTAAATTCAAAGTTATAAGCAGTGAAAAACTGAGGGAAGGTTCTATTGATTTGATTTGACTGTTTCTGCTTCAACACAGAGCGAAGCTCGGCCAGTGCTTCCACCAGCCCCAGGACAAGAAGGGTAACAACTGGCTCTAACTGGGGCTCTAATTTACAGATACAAACATAGACGCCCAACACATTGACTAATCCATGATAGATGTGGTATCAAGGATGTAAGAAAGGACCAGGTCTGGCACAGCAATGTTTCAGGCGTTACACACCAGACACACAAACAGCTGCGCTCAGCATCATCAACATCAACGACTAACCTTGATGACATTCCGGGCAGCACTTGCCCTCCCGGGTGATGGCCAGGGTACCCTGGGGGCAGGTGGGGCAGGAACGCAGATAACAAGTCACATGGGCATCACGGCACTCACACTCCCGGCAAGAGCTGTCTGTCCATTGAGCCAAGTCCTGACAGAGAAAGGGAACGTCCAGAGAAGGAATGAACGAGGAGGAGGGAGGAGGATAGACATCAGTGAAAAAGCAAGTTTACACACTTTGTCAGGGCTGAATTATTAACCTGAACATCAGTCTCTATAAGGTGAATGCTAAAAAGCAGTATTCAAAAGTAACCCAAAAAGAAACCCTGACGACTTTTATACTCTCTTTAAAAGCAGAGTGAAGAGACGGAGGCCCGCCAAGGACAGGCAGTCAGTCAAAGCGTACAAACGCCACATAAAACTTGCTTTATGCCAATAGTGATATGTTTTATGTGAATCACAGCAGATCTTTTTTCTAAACAATATGATAGCAGGTCAAGGCTCACAAGGATGATAATAGTGAATGCAAAACCAAAAAGCGTATTCTCATTGTCAGAAAATGGTTTATCGCAGGGCTGGCATTCGCAAACCATTTGTAGTGAAGGACAAAACTTTCTTGCGTAAAAAACTGGAATCCTTGAGCTAAAAGGGAAAGTTAATCTGCAGCCAGGGAAGCATTGTCGTTGCAAGGCTTCACCCGCATGGTGGTGTAAAAGATGAGGAACATGCGTTCAGTCCGTCTGTTCCCTCACAATCTACCATCATATGACATCTACCCATTAATTTGCATGGAAAATTATCGTGTTATTCTTTCATTCAATAGTCAGCATTGCTGTCATATCTGTACACTTACAGGAGTCTTTACACGCTGAGACTAATATTTGATTTGAATGTGTAAGCAAACTGTCTTGTAACTAACACAGGTTTGGAGCGGCTTATAGGGGGAATTGCATGCTGGATCTATTTCTTGACAAGATAATTTAAATCAGGAATCACTGTCATAAACCTGCCTTTTTGAAAACGCTGGAAAGAGACCTGCATGTATTGATATGTGTATGTGCGATGAGAATGCAGTATCCGTCTACCGGTGGAATGAATTCCTCAGGGAGACAAAGACAAGTCTGTTGGAAAGGGATAATAGCACTCTCTGCAAGAACTCCAAGGCTCAGGATTGGCTGACCGTCCTGCAGCATCTCCCCTCCGGCTGAGTATGTGAAAAATTCAAGCCTTTGCTTTCTGGATTCAAGAACTGGCCTATAAATAATGAAGCTGATGCAAAAAAATGTGTAATAGATACTTGTTAAAGGCTAAACAAAGAAATGTGATGGCGCCGTCTTAAACACACATTTAATTCTTGTCTCATTGCAAATTTCATTCCTTGTGTTAAGACTTTGTACTTATATATTTATATCAGCTTAATACTGATATATTTGTTTGTTTCTGTCGTGCACTTTTTGTCACGTTTCTTTTTCTTCTTCTGAGGGATGGTATCCGACTGACGAACACAGTTTGGATCTCTTCGCTGTGGGAGTTTTTCTCATTTTTATGCACAGACACAAAGTCAAATGTTGATCTGCGACAGAAGTACCTTGTACGATTTTCCTTCGGATACACAGGAAGGCTTCACAGAAGAACACTCTGGGCAGCACTTCCCCAGTAGGTGAATGAGCTCAGAGCCCTAAAAAGTAGGAAAACATAGATTAAAATTTTATTTTCTGCCATTCATTGAGATAATTTAATAATGCAAATAACTAGGAAAACCATTGTGAAACATAACAGCACAATAAAGTATGACAGGAGACAGCATAACAAAAGACACCTTACCCATAAACAGTGTTTCTGTAACATATATGTTAATGAATGATTATTTTTCACAAGACTAAGCTCATTTATCCACATGAAATTTAGCAGAAATCATCAGTCAAATTCTGTGTAGTGCATGTTATTTTCAGTACATGCACTTCAAAAAATGTACTGCCAACACTGGACAAAATGTGTCCTAATTTAATACAGATACAGAATGATAAGGTTTAAAAATCAGAAGATAAAACTCTGTTTACAGCCTTTAAAAAAAACCCGGATGTAGAATGAAAAGATTTAAAAAAACAATCTGACTTCCACATATTACAAACGTATTACTGTACACCACTAATGCAACTGAGCCGACCACCTTCTTCTGCCCATTGTCAATAAACCAGTAAACTACCTTTATTTGGATCGTCTTGGGCCGTCACAGCAGGGCGACCTTGGTCAATCCAGAGCTGGATGAATGTCGGTGATGCTACTGACAGCTCACGACTGTAACCAGCTGTTATTTAGCCACGTTACACATAAATAAACGAGGCCTTGCTGGGTCCTGGCAGCTACATATTACCAAATCTGCTTTACTCAAGACAACATTTCAAAAGGTGCTGCCTAGATGTGGCACTTAAGGGATAATGGCAACCATGGGGCCCTGTGATGAGCTGGCGTCTCATCCGGAGTGTACCCCTCCTCTCGCCCACAGCCTCCGGCAACACCCGCGACCCGCAAGGCGGATAAGCGGCTGTAGACGAGGCGATTTTTATCATCTCGTCGAGAAGAGGATGGATGGATGGATATAGGTAACCATGGGAACACTGGCTAAAAGCCTTCATAAATTAAGAAATGATTAAATATTAGTATTAAAAGAAAAAAAAAACATCCACTCCAACATCTCAAGTCTGATAATGATCTAATCACACGAAGGTGACAGCTGTTGCTTCTGTTCTGTTCATGTTGTGTTACACTTGCTAAATTGAAACGTGTGATGCATTGAGTCAAAAGATTCCAAATGAGACATGAGGGTGATGTAGATGTAACAGAGTGATTTCTGTGTGTGATTTCTATTTATTTATTGCTGCGGTGCTCAGCTCCACAGAGATCATTATGGTTTCAGCTTGCATTTCGATGTGCTTCATCTAAACTGAGTGAATTATCTGTGATGGAAGCAGTCAACCTCGCAACCACTAATGATCACCCTGTCTCCAATTCCGCCCCCCAAACCCAGTCTGAATTCACTCTTAAATACCAATGAAGGTGATAGCATCAGACCTTCAGCACTGGTACGTTTTGATGCAGTAAATGACACAGACTGCAGCAATCTGCCAACAAATTTACTGCGACACCTTATTATTTTATAGTATTATAGTATTGAGGTTGTAGTATTGAAGTCAGTGTGAGATCCAGCATACATAGATGACCCTGTGATAGACCCCTCTGATCCACGGATGATGTTCCACACTCACGTAATGAAGTTTAATCGATCTAATAATACTTAGAAGCAACATCTGGACTTGACAGTGAGATGAGGAACAGAGAAGTTTCCATCTTTTTCTGTCAGGCTCACCTGTGGGCATTCCAGACGTGCACACTCGGCCCTACGGCAGACGACCTGACCACGGTTGCAAGTGCAAAACTCGCAGCCCGTACCGTTCCACATGTCGCCGTGGTAACGCACCACTCCCTCATACAGGCAGCTTCCTTTGGCAGTGGCGCATTCATCACAGCACTGACCAGCACGCTTCGCTTTGGTCTGACCCTGAGAGGAAGTAGCACAGAGAGTGTAGGTTGTGTGTTCTGTATCATACAAAATGACTTGAAGGAAGGAATAAGAAACGAGCTCCTAATAATATGTTTTCTGTGTGTGTGTAAAAATATTATTTTTAAGGCAGTGATGTTCTAATGAAATCACGGCAACATTTATTAACAAAAGTGTGGAGAAAATAATTAGCACATCATTTTTTCTCCTTGAATTTCTGAGTGGTGGTTTAAAGGCATGTGGAGTCCTCCTCTGAGATCCTCTTTTTGCATTGCTGTCTCGTCTTTCTTTTTTACTACCTTCTGTGGAGGGAATGGGTTGTTAAAACACCCTCAGCCTTGCTGAGAGCAGTGACTATTTTTATTTGAAGTTTTAGTTTAAAGTTTAAAAGCGGATATGAACTATGTGTGACAAAGCAAAATTCTCCAGAAAGGTTTCTACTGGCTTGACAGCGGGAGTCTGATAAGCTGCTCCTCCAAGCATTTCGTTTTCATCGTTTTAATGAAGAGAGAATAAAGTCTGAATTCTGGACCTTTGATTAGTGTGGATGTGTCTTTAATGATAAAAGACTGAAAATAGGCTTAAAACAATTTCTGTCTTCCTATTTATCAGAACATTCACGGTTTAAACATTTTACACTTTTTAAAATATACCGTAAAGGGGCTCTCAGAAGGTTTTAAATTTTACATAACACTGAGTCATCATTATGGCTTTCCACCAAAGTTCATCACCATCATCTAACCACTGTATGAAGATGCTACCTATCAACTGTGGGACAGGACAGGTCAAGCCCCAATTGAGACCGACATCAAGAAAAGAAAATGGGGATGGATCGGGCAAACTCTACGAAAGCCGGCACCCAACATCACCAAGCAGGCCCTCGATTGGAACCCACAAGAAAGCGGAAAGTGGGTCGACCCAGACAAACATCAATGCTGAGGAGAAGGCCGCCGGAATGACGTGGGCAGAGCTAAAGAGAACCAGCCAAAGCCGCGTGAAGTACCAGAATATTGCTACCAGTGTTTAGACTGGTTCCCCAAACCTTGATTTTCTGACTGTTTCATTAACAATATAAAGGCTAACTTTATTCTCTATTTTATCTATTTATCAGTGACTTGCACTGGCATTAGTTAGATTTTAACTGTGTAGTAGAAGAAGAAGAAGAACATTTAAAATAAAATCATGAATACAGCAGAATGTGTGTGTGAAACAACTTACCTTTTCGCAGGTGAAGGACTGGCAGGTATGTGTGTGGCATTTAGACTGACCCCGGTCACACACACATGTGGTGCAGGCAGTCTTCTGCCACTGCTCGCCATGCTGCCAAGATACACACACTTAGACCACCCTCAAGCTGCAAACACACACACACACACACACACACACACACACTGTCTACCTACCTGGTGTGGCTTGCCAGCAGACAGACAGGGGTTGGACATGCACTGAGGACAGCACTGGCCCGGCTGGATCACTAGGTTCTCATGCTGAATAGAAAAAAGGTTTTGTGTGTGAGAATCCATTAACAGAACCAAATGAATCTCAAACAGATAAGCCGCAGTGTTTATTATCACATTCCACTTCATTATAAAATGGGATTTGACATGAAAAGTAGTCAACAGGTGTGACTCTATTATTGAAAGGGAAGACGAGCACCTAATCAACCATGCTAGATGGAGTGGGACAGAAAACAAGGTCAGCATTGTCTTATATGTCTATATGGAAGACTTCTATTTTCAGTCTGTGGAGAGGAATATAGGTAGGGAATAGATGTTTTTCTTTGATTGTGGATTTCTCTGCAAAATCAGTGAAAGTGTGTCAGACTGGTGCTTCGTGCATAAAAGGCCTTTTGGCCATTGAAGGAACCGCCTGATAATTGGTTAGGCCTTCTGAATCGGAACAAAGGACACAGAAAGGACCAGAAACAGAAGCACCGCTGCTGTCAGTGTGACCGTAGCAAAAATGGAAATACAGGGGCTCGACAACACTTCTGTATTTCCAGGGACTCACTGGTTTGCAGGAGACTTGCTGGCACTCTGCAACGGAACACTGGACTTCCCCGTTGCTGCAGACGCATCTGGAACAGTGGCTGGGTTTCCACTCTTCGCCGTCTCTGAACACGCTCCCCTGCCAGGAGCAAGACTCTGAAACACACACGTAGTTTAACACAAAATGAGAAACCTGGGAAAAGGGGTGCCAGGTAATGAGCTGACTATTCAAGCATTATTTGCACTCGCGATCATTGAATTACAATGGGGGGGTGGGGCTGATACTCAGTAACTAATTAGCCGCTCACCACTGGGATGAATCATACCAGCTCCAAGACATCATTATGTCATGATTAACTTTCCAGCTCTGCCCTTTCTGTTCTGTGCACTCTAAAAGCTCAGGGTTTGCAATGACAACATCGGTTCTGATACAAGACGCCACACACCGCGACCCGTGGGACACGAGCACCTGAGCGATCTCACACCAGGAACTGCTAAATAATAAATGTGACAATGCTGCTGAATCTGGAGTGTTAAGGGAAGTGAATTAATCTCCGCAAGGCAAAACAGCATGCATAATGGGGTTTGTCTCCAGAGAAAGAATGATTCATTGAACAGAATTACTGTTATTTATTTAAGAAGTCGGTTTCTCTTGTGTCGGTGATTTGAAATCATTCGGTCTCTTGCTGCACCAGTGCTTTAGGAGCATCAATCTCTGTCAGTTGGATAAAAGAACTAACCAAACACTTTAAAGACTTGAAGAGAGCAGAAGCTCCAATTTACGGAAAAAAAGAGGAAGTGAGCTAATGTGAGGTGTTCATGGCTGTGGCTGTGGCTGGTCTAAAGTCTATGGTAAATGCCGTTTAGTACAGTCGTCGTCCGACTTCATGCCGCACAGGTCTGGTTTTTGTGTGTCTGATTACAAGGTGTTTTTTACCACATACCGGAAATCGAGCGAGTGTATAACAGTTTTGCGGTCTCACTCCCCGATGTCTCCTGATAGAAAATTGTCTCCGTCTACTCCTCGTTCACAGAATCACGGTGCAGCATAATATACTTACGGTATTTTAACATGGGCCGACTTACGACCAAGTCGGCATACGACAAAACCCTCGGAACCAATTGTGGCCGTACGTCGACGAGCCCCTGTATTTCCATGGACCCTTTGCTAGGTCAACAACACAATATGAGTGTAATGTAAGACATGAGGTGTATAATGGTTGTATTTAAACTCTTAATCGATACACGCGAGTTCTGCGTCCAGAGTGTCATTCCCTTTGAGGGTCAGTTGCTCCAAAGCGGCACCCTTCTTCGCTGAGGGATAATTGGTCATGGATTCTCTGTCACCACCTTCTAACTATTCCATTCGACTGCATGCGAGCAAGTGCATCAATATTTATTCGAGGAAGAGGGGGGGCTGCTGCGTGTGCAGGTCAATCAAGTAGGCCAGGGTATGATGCAGGTGGATAAAACAGCATATCGTATCTCATAGAATCATTGCATCACCTGACCACACCTGTGGGTGCTCAATGTGACAACGCTTACTGCATTGGGTTATATGTGGTATAACCATGTCTGGGTGTGCTAATAAATTGAGTTGCGCTGAATTATAGATGTGCTTATGCATTTTGCACGAAACTACATTGTGGCATTTTCTTTTTCCTTCACCGGTGTGCTCTTCTTCAGTTGGCATCAACACACAAGTAGAAAGTAAGATCACCATCAACAGAGAAAAATGGAATGACCTCACCTCCACCGCGGCCACACTTGGGGCAACACTCTCCAGGTGAGGTGAACGGCTGCTGGTCTGCAGGACAGGTGAGAGACGGGCAGGGGCGGGCATCGCAGGACGCATCCCCTCTGGAGCAAACACACACGGTGCAGGGCGAGGGACTCCACTGGCTGCCGTGCTGTGGAAACCGGACAAACAGACAATTACATACAGACACACTAACCACTGGAAAATAAAGGAATAAGAAAAAAAGGCTGGAGGATGGAAAAGCTGTTCTGCTCTCTGTGGAATTTACAATCTCAAATCACAGAACAGAATGGGAATGGGGGGGGGGGGGGGGGGTAATAAAATGAGTTGTAGTAAGTTCATATTACCATCAAATTACATTAACTTCAAACACGATTACTGATATGCTGAATTTAGTACATTAAGTTGTTTCAGCAGGTCTGGGGTTCACTGCAACGCCCATTGGAGGCACGCAGTGAGTGTGACGAGATGACAGAACTAGATTAGCGGAACCCATAGTTACGCAACCATCTGGGTGTTAAATAGAGTTCCATACCCATCTCTTATACATCGGCCTGTGGATGAATGAATTCAGTGTGGTTCTTTGACTCTAAATGAGATATCAGCGTTGCCTACAGTCGGACGGACAGAGGCAAGCAGCCGGCTTCACTCGCTTTCTGAGGCATCCGGCTGGGAAACCTGCAGCAACACCTTCTTTGGCCTGTCGAGTTAAAATGTGTCATTAAATGGATTTTTAATGGAGATGTGTTCTTGATTTCTATGGGAAACAACAAGCAAGTATTTGATGCTTTTTGTATTAAATATTGAAAATAGGCGTCTGTCAGATTTTTGCCAAATGATGACTCTCCAGGGTGCTGACTCTGTCTGTGTTCTGAATATCCAGAGGCAAAAAGGTGAAACTCATAATCTGAAATACTTTCAGATACAAAATAGTCAGCTACTGGTAGAATTAAAATCCTTAATATTGCAAGTATTCCTAAAAGCATTGGTTAAATAGGCTAAACGGACAACTAGCCGTACATCATCCATTGTGACGTGGGGAAACGCGTCCTTCTGGCAAAGGAGCAGAGGTGAAGATGCAGTCAAGAAGGAGCCGTTTCACCAGTGGACTGAAAGCCAGTGGAATCTCCGAGCTGGTTCTTGTCAGATCCCCACTGCAGTGGATCTTCTCTCAACACTCTTTCCTGTCTGTCTTTGGATCAGAGAGAGGATGGGCTTTCCAGCTCCAAAGACAAGATATGAGTAAACCTGAGATTGGATTTTGGTCATTGGTGAGAGCCTCAGGAAATAAAATGCTGCAAGACAATGAGCTGTCCTCCATCAAGTTGGACTGGCAGGTGATATATTGTAGGAGGGCTTCCTCTGTTTTGTGTGTTGTATTATAGAATTGCAATCAAACACTTTAGGGGTAAGTCACTTACTCCATGAATGGATCCTTCATGCTTGCAGGCGCCCTGGGAGGAGACACATTCCGGGCAGCACTTGTTAGCGGGAATCCTCAAACGGTCACCCTTTGAAGAAAGACGTAATCATGAATATTCACAGAAGCTGTGGGAGAACTGCGTGAACACGCACATAACAAAAACCTTTTAATCCACATCAGATCAGGTGGGATTCAATGGAAATAGAATGACTAGTAGAAATTATACTGGTAGAACTTATTATAAACCAAATGTATTTGATTACGTCAATAAATAACTGTTCATTGCAGACATCTACATTTTCATACATTATTGATATCGGAAATGACATTTCATACAATTTTCATGTCATTATTATGAATGCATTCAAGTATTAATTTGTTGGCTTAACATTGCAGGAAAGTAACGTCATATAATTGGAACACAATTATAACTCACGGAAAGGATATTCAGAACTGCAATAATTATATTTGAGCTATCTATGATTTCCTTCAGAACTGGTTAGAATGAAAGGCAACACAGAGGACACAAATCATCCAACCAGCATGAATACAAATCAATTAGTCTATCCAGGTGAAACACATGGCACAACCGGACAAAAATAATAATGAAAACATAGGGATCTAATGTATGATGCGTGCATTAAAATACACATTACAATGATTCCACATGCAGCCCCTCAGCTGGGGCCGAACGTCTACTAGGAACCAGATCGGAGACGAGTAAAAGCTAGGAAACTGCTAATGTGCTGTTTCTTCATGACTAAAAAAGAAATGGAACGGGAACAGAAGCAGTGGAAAAACACAATTTGTATAATTTGAGAAAAAAACGATCCCAAAAGAGCTTCAGAAGAGAACCTGACTGGAAGTGCAACAAATCAGCAGCAGAAGACAAATCACAAGTGAACAGGCAGTAAAGCAATAAATGAATGGATAAGCAGCAGTAGATGGGGGGGAATTGAGATTAG
Organism: Brachionichthys hirsutus; assembly: GCF_040956055.1. NCBI lineage: Eukaryota > Metazoa > Chordata > Actinopteri > Lophiiformes > Brachionichthyidae > Brachionichthys > Brachionichthys hirsutus. The sequence continues at coordinate 73,537 of NW_027180509.1, forward strand.
CAGTTAGTTTGTCATGAACACCCAGAGGCCTCACGTTGTTCTCGAATCATGAATCATGTAAACACATAACATTTTAATATCAAAGTAAAGTAGAATGAATTCAACTGACTGATTTCTGACAGCATCGGACAAATCCATCTCTCCCAGCAGCAACTTTATTCTTAAGTAGTTCATTTACCACTGGAGCGCTGCATTCCTATATTCCGAAGGTTTTCTATTGCCAGACAATAAAAGATAAGTTATTCATGCCGATGCTATTTCTGACACAGCACTTTGTCATCTCGGTGATAGCATATAAATAGGTATTAAAGCTATATATGTGCTGTAATTATAGCGTTGGTAAGAATTGAGAAATTTAACTGTCAAGCTGAATGTATGGAAGAATGGAATGGCAATAATGTAGGACTGAATAATGAGCCAACATTTTTGTGACATTTTTGGAGTTTAATTTTAACAATTCATGAAAAGGAAAATAAATCTCAATCTGAGCTGTTACCATGTGCCAATTAGCTCATGAATAAAATTGAAAAAATCTGCTTCTGAAAGAATATATATTTGATATATGCAGGTTCTGACATCTCTGATAGGAAGATCGGCTGCTTTTATGCCATACAGCAATTAAACAATAACAACCAAAGTTTGATTTGTCCATTTTCAGATATGTTATGGGTACAGTACAGATCATGACAGCTATAAGACACTGAAGCTTGTAGCTCACGGCATTGGGTTTCAAAGGAAAGCCCTACAGTCAGAGAGAGGCAGAGGATTAAAAACCTTGGCACCATAGCACTGCATTGGTGTCACATTATAAGAGCTATCTAATTAGAGGGGTACACACACACACACATCTTGGTGAGCACTCATTTTTAATTAGCCTTGGGTAGCTAGCCACCAGAGTGGAATTCATTAGACATCGATTGTTGTCTTAGCTGCAGGTTTGGATTGTATTTGAGGACATCAAGAAGACGCACAGGGAGAAGGAGCCAAAAAAGAATGAAGTAAAAAAAGAGCTCAGGGAACATGTTCTACTCCCCGTGAAATCAAATGAGCTAAGAAGGTAGGCTGGAAGTGCGAGTCTGGGAGTTCTTGTCATCGTATGGTGCAATCAGCAGACTTCCCTGCACAATGGTTTTTCATTACTCACAAAGATGAGTGATTAATTAAATCCTTTAAAGAGGATCTGAATTTCAAGGTGAAGTTGGGCAAGAAAGAGAAATTAAAAGGGGACCATGTATATTCAACACCACATGTGGTATTAGGTTACTATAGCTATTATTGGTGGTATTAATAAACAACAATCCGGATTCTAGAAGGTTGATTTGCTGCGGCGACCCCTGACGGGACAAGGCGAAAGAGGAAGAAGAAGATGCTCAAGAGTGAGTGACACAAACAAACCCTTACTAAGGTCTTACTAAGGACTTCTCTCTGTAAGAACTATCCACTCTATTTTCTATCCCAACATAAAAAATAAAAAAAAACATTCTCTGTAAGTTGTCTCACCTTCTGGAAGTCACACTGTGGGTTGGGGCAGTGGATGGGGCTGCAGATGGCCACGTCGCTGTAGCAGGTACACTCCTGACAAGACTGTGGCCTCCATGAAGTGTCGTTCTGTCAACACAAAGCAGTAAACAGATATGAAACACGAACAACGCACAGCTTGATATATGTCTGCCAATTATAATAAGGCCAGTTATCACAACTTACACACACCCAATTGTCATAGTTATGATGATAGCTAAATATATGTCTGGGCATATGAATACAATAAAATGTCTCATTTGGGTTGAAATGCTGCATTTGTACATTCAAGTGCTGAAACAATAGTTGCCTTGAGAGTTGCAGGTATATAATGAGCAATCAGCATTTCCATTTGCAAAACATCTTTTGCTTCGACTGCTTAGCTTTTCCAAATTGAACTTTGTCCTTCAGAAATCTTACATGGCAGATATAGAACAGGACTATGAAATAGATTAAGGCATAACTGGTAATATTAGAGGTAATATAAATTAAAGTCACATAAAGGAGCATCAGAACTGTTTCCATGCTTTCTGCAAGTTTCTATGGTCTCTCTGGGGTCCATAACGTCTGAGTGAGGCTTTAATGTTCCAGTTTACGCCATAAGAAATTCATCTCCCATGCCGGGCTCGTATCATCCTCGATTGTTAAGGCTGTAAAACACAAAAGAATTCCTGCCGCATACGAAGGGAAACCATTTAAGGGTTGATTAAAAGCCTTGAGCACCACGGCCAACTGCACGATGACAGAGCACAGAGGCAGAAGGGCTTGAGACCACTTCAGTCACTTAATCTGCACCCTATTGCATGTCTGTTATTTGCCAATAACTCATAACACTGAGCTGAAAATGTCTTGTGGCAAGAATAAAACCAAAACAAAATCAATACTCCTGTGGCCGCACATGCACAGAAACGCCGTCTAACAGTCCATAAATCCAAGTCATCCCAATGATAAATAGCTCGCTTCACGAAGGGGATAACCACGGACAGCTGGCTTAAGGAGGGGATGATGAGCAAATGAGGAAACTTTGCTCCATGAGGGACAGAAAGTTAGACATTTTAACTGAAACTGTAGCCTCAGGTAACAGCCTGACGCTCCACATGTCCTAATAAAATAAAATATACAATAGTATATAGCAGCAGGGAGTCTATTTTGCCTGGAGCTATCCTGAAGTTCCCTGGCTGTGTGGCAGGGATCAACTTGCTATTCCCAAGTGTACAAAAGAAAACCTGTAAATGAATGTTTGCAAATGCGACTTGTAAAGGGGGACAACTAGATGTGGAAAAATAAAAGACAAAATACCACTGGCAAGAATCTGAACTAGCAGGGTGTCCTAAGATAAAGTAATAATGTATATAGGACCTACACAGGTTTACAAGGTTTTATTTGCCAGATAAATATAATGATACAATCCACACAACTTTAAAAATGCTAGAATCATACCAGAACTTCAGAGTTTTTCAAATTCAAGACATAAAAAAACACTGAAAGTTAATTTGTTTCACAAAATTAATAGAATTTTCAAAGAAAAAAGGACTTTGGACTAAATGATGAACCAAAAGTCATGCTTTTAAACAAGATGTATCTGCATGTGTATTTGTAGGTGAATTGCAGTACACTGTCATCCAGTGTACTGCATGTATTTTCATTCATATAACTGCTGCAATCTACATGGAGATGATCCTTTCCCACTAACGTTGAAGGAGCTGCGTGTGCACGTGTGTGTGTTTTTAATTGTGAGTTTGCGTATTTGCATCGCTGCACAGCTGCGGCCAGATGTGTAATGAGTTTTATGTAAGGCTAAATGTGCCATGGGAAATCTCAATGCACATTTAGGTTCCAGCTCCGATAGGAGGAGGAGGAGTAGGAAGAGGAGGTTTGACCTTCAGCAGTAATGAGAATGTGGGCATCATCTTTCTCAAGCTGTATCTTTCCCAAACGATCTATGGCCCCCTCTGACTGAAATAACAGACACCCACCACCTCGGACTATACTGACAAGGACTAACTGTTAAACAAATCTAAACTAGTTGACGTACAAACAAATTATCATTTCAAACTATTGACACCAATCTTTAAATTTTCCAGTTGTATAACCAGGTCAGGAGCTGAAGGCAGGTCAGGACAGACCACCAGAGTTTCTTGTCATAGCTCAGCATCTTTCCCTTCTGCTCCACCTGCTGGGTGGAGAAGTGAGGTGGGCCGATGGTGCACCTGACCCCCGAGGGGATGCAATCCAGCCTCAGCCTGGACAGAACAGGAACTGGACCTGTCGCTCACTATGTCCAATTGATTTAATATTTTTAATCATTTGGAAAGAAAACAGTCTTAAAAAATTGATTTGTATTTAAAACCACATTTTGATTTAATCACAGTTGTTGTTCAATGTCATTTTACATGATTATATTCTGAGATTTAATGTCTACACACAAGTATATAAATGCATACCTCAACATCGACCTCATTTGTGAGGCATGGCCCTAGATGAGCCACTGCATGATTTGCTCAATCCAATCAGAACTGCTCTTGAGCTTTATGTCACAACAACAATAAAAGAAAATGATAGCTCATCACACTTCAGATCTGAATCAGGTTTATAGACTGGTAGAGTGTTTTCATATTTGTATGTATAAAGTGAGCCCAGAGCAGTGGCAGCCAAACAGTATATAAATAATACTTGTGTTATGTTAATGAGACACAAACTACCTGTTTGCTTGAAGGTCTCTGCAGAATAAGGAACAAAAAAAACTATTTGGTCAAAATAAATAACTGATGGGGGGCGGGGGGGGGGGGAGAAGGTCCCCGTTGTGCTCGATAATTACCATCTCCCCGACACAAGTTAAGGTAGAACATAAAACACCAGTGTGACGGTGAATGAACATAAAGTCAAAGAAAAGATGCACATTCTCTCCAGGCAGAGAGATGAAGAGTTTCATTCTGAGTTGAAAACATTTCAAATTCAGGGACATAAATTCATAGAGGAGCTCAGAAGGTAGAGGAGACCCTGCACGGCTATATTTTTTTCTGCAAACATTAAACTTAAAGGAGATGTATCTGCATGTGTATTTGTAGGTGAAGTAAAATCAAAGCTTTCTTAGAACTGCAGAAGTTGTTAGCAATTTGTTTTCTTTGCAGCAAGTAAATTCTACAAATAAAAAGTATTCAAGGAGCAATTTGGTAAAAATACAAGAGTAAATTTACTGTGACAGGCACTCAGAGGTGCAGCACTTTAAACGGCTGCACCATGACAGGCAGAGGAACTGCTGCTGGGTAAAGGGTCCTCACTGCAAGGAGAAATTGAGATCAGTCTGTCATACTGAGTACGCCAATCCTTCCCAATCTCTGTTTGAATCAAGAAACAGTCAACCATACCTGTTTGAACTTAAAGGATATGAAGTTACTGTGAGGACAGCATTGCATCCCAATCATTACTATCCAATGTGATCGTAGCTGCCATGCTCTGACTAGTGGCAGTCTTCTCTTGATCAGATAAAGTTCTATTGGATTGTGATATGAAGGGAAAAGAGGTTCAAAGCAAACTCAGAATGGGCAGTCATTTCCAATTAGACCAGAACAGCAGAACTTGAGGCTGCGGGGTAATTCTCATCTTGAAGATGAATAAAAATAAATAAATTCATGGGAAAAGATTGACAGGAATTGCTATTTACAGAAAGGGTAAGATTGTGGGTGCATGTTGCACTAATGTGTATTTATATCTGCCTTTATGTATCTGTCTGACTGTTAGCAACATAACTCAAAAGGTTACTGACGGATCTTGATTTTCAGGAAATGTTGGAAACGTTACCAGGAACAGTTAATAATGGAGCTTCAGAATCTGTTCCTTAATATCTCGGTTGATTATTGACCGATGTTTATTGAATTTGACACAGTCATGTAGGGTTGAGACCTCTATATCTACACCGAATTTCATCTAGATCGGATCCAGAATGAGTTCAGAAAAAAAAATTACATTTTAACATTGAAAACCACATTTACGGATTCAAAAATCAGTTTGTGTGTAAACGTGAGCCGACAACAGTGCTAGACAAACAGTTTAAAAGTAATTTTGCTTTCACGGTTTGTGTATAAAGACACCAAGAACAATTGTTAACCTTTTGGTGCGGATCCAGAGCACCATGTGGATGGTGAAAATACAATTATGAGGGGAATGAGCTGCTTGGCGGAGGTCTGCGCTCTCTGAGTGCTTTTCTAGTTTGCTGTTTGTTAAATGACAACATTGTGCATCATGCATGCATCATGTAAACTGGGTAAAGAGGTCACTGGTGTTAATAAGAGATATGTGTGCATGCAGGCATGCCATCGGTGTCCTGTTGTGGCTCTGAGGCTGTCATTCATGAGGATATTTCTGTCTCACTGGAGTTGTATATAATTAGCCCGCAGCTAAAAGCATAGGGAACTTCAACTGGCATGAACGAGTGTCACAGCTCACAGGGCAAGTCCATTTCTGCTGACGTCTCAGAGGGATTTGCAGGAGGAGGTTGCACTCAATTCCAAATCCTTGTCCTGTTTGCCTCCCGAATAGACACCGAACAAAATAGGATTGACCCCTGGTTCGCTGTAAACACAGACCTCTTTAAGTGGTCGGGGAAGGGGAGCAAACATTTCACATTAAAGCTGAACTCACCATCACCTGACCTGCTCCCTCCTGCTCTGATGGGTCTGCACTGCAGACAGCAGGTACGACCAACCCCCCCCCCGAGAAAGATATCTGCTTCTGATGAGATTTAAGACTGATCCAGCTCAGCCAAAGAGAGTGCACATAAAGAAAAAATAGATCCATATCTTTCTCAGAGTTCATTCCGGTACAGAATATCATTTAGAGCAGAGCTGAGTGTGCTTCTTGATTTTGGACCTCTGGCTGGTAAGTTGTCGATTTGAATCTCTGGCAAACTGATATATGTGAACGCAAAAGTGAATGTAGAAAGTGTGTTTCTGAACCGAGCGACAACCAGTAGTTGTGCACTACATTTTATAATTTTAGTGGCAAAAATTCTTAACATGCAAATTTTTGCTGAACAAATCATTAAAAGGATCAGACAACTAATTATATATTTAAGGAGGATTCAAGGGAGGATGTTTGAATATTTTCCAACTTTTCCAGTTCTTGTTTTATTTTATTTTTAAACCCCCTGAATGCAAAACGTATGAGGCAATAGTTCTATTTGAAATTATCAACAATGAAAAAGATTAGTCACGTAAAACAAGCTTTCCAATTATGATTTAAAAGTTTGACTTGACGGAGAAGGGGGTTTTATTCTGACAAAGACAGGTTTCAAATTCTCATATTTATGCTATGCTAACTACTATTCATCAAGCAGAAGGAGGGCAGGGGTTCCTGCCTTCGCATCATATTCCCTGCAGTTTAGTGATAAGGAATGAAGATAAGTGGTGGACCAGAATTTGGGGTCATGATGGGAGGCTCCCAGTGAGGAGCCTGTTTGAGAATCAAGCAGGACGGAGCAGAAAATTATCCCGCAACTTTGAGTCAACCCCCCACGGATAAATAAAGAGGGAGGAAGAGCTCGTTTGCCCCCACACTGGGCTTAAATTGCAGATTCAATTAAAATCCAATCAAGCACAAAAAGGCTGAGCCAAACTTTAACAGGCCTCAGTTTTGTGCAGCTGTCAGTTATACTCCTTGAACTCATTTAAGACATGGAGACGGGTGAAGAAAGGCAGCCTGCCAGGTTAACAAAGCGTAATTGGGCTTAAATTGGCCAAGGAGCTGATAGAAACCAAAGCTATTACTGAGGCAAATTCAATCTGGGCAAGTGATGGTTTACAGCCCCGCAAGCAGCAGGGGGGGGGGACACACACGCTTCTCCCTGAGGGAAGCCTGGCTCTGTCACCACAGCTTTATATTTACAGCCACCCAACCTGGCCACATCTCTTTGTACTTCAGAAATCTGTATCTGGATAAAGTTTCGACAAATCAATATCATTACATGACAACAAATCTGCTCTGGTTTAACATCACCTTACTTACAAATTCAGGAAAACATGTTTATAGTATTTTAGGTGTGAATTTTGAATTCAGGACCCTTGAAATGAGGGTCAAAATTAATTCAAACATACCCTTTTGCTGTTGTTTAATTGCTTTACTTCCTTCAAATGCCAAGAGATTACATGCTAATTTCTCAAAAGGCGAGCTGTGTAAGACAAGTAAAGTTATAGCGCCGTCTGGCTGAAGGACATCTACTGTAAAACTGTCACAGTATCTGCCAAGATGCTTGATTTAATCCGTCTTTGCCAACTATTCAAAGTGGTGAGAAACAGCACAGAGATCAGGCTGAATCCCTAATGGCCCGAGCACAGTTTCCCATGGCTTTCCTGAGAGCCATCCTTCATCTGGTCACCACTGCCAGCTAGTTAGGAGCTGAAGAATCTGAATGTAAAGTAGGACACTTTGTGCTCTGCCATGGGGTTAGCATTGTTATGCTAATGCACACACATATTCATCTGGGGGGGAAAGGCTGAATTGGAAAGTTGTGACTTAACTTATTGATTCAACTTCCCCCCAGTGCCTCCAGTCCAATTAGAGAACCTGCTGGTAAGACATGACAAATCACTGGCTGATCGCTGGCCTCCCAGTGCCCATAAATCCTGCTGTCTACTCCCACCCCACCGTCACCGCTATCGCTCCCACGGCCAAATATCAGCATCGAGCATGTAATGGGTTATGGATCATCAAACAGATGGCCCATGTGCGGGTCCACCACAAAGAGAGTGATTAGCCACAGCGAGGGTGATGATAGAAAAGAGGACAACATTTCCAGGCTGAATTGGTTCATTGAAATGTTAGAATTGGATCATTTGTATATTTTAAAAAGATCGTTTGATGCAATAGAAGCACTTGCTTGAGAGCAAAACATTTTGTTTATTGCATAAAGAACCAAACTAGAGCTTTGAGCTGTGCTGCGTGGATTATTCCAGAATGCAGTCATGACCCATTTTGCAGGGTCAGGAATAGAAATGTACAAGCTGGTTAGTAGCTTCCAACTTTCATCACACCAAAAAAAGAAAGGTAACAACAGACAGAGAATTGTGTAATTGCAAATATTGAGAGGGTCTTTGATAAAGGCAGGTGTGATGTGATGGCGAGGCTTTGTGTCTTTGCACCTCTGCAACAAAGAGACCGCAATCAGAAAGAATTTATCTGTCAGCGCCCAACAGTTCCAATGAACAATCAACCCCACAAGTCCAGCAGAACATTTTTAGGCTGCTCTGACCGCTGCGCTTCAGTCTTAGTTCAGACAATTCAACATTGTATGGATAAATAGGCAGGAAACTACTTCTTAGCCTCTCATAAGAATTCAGCATATGGAGCACAAAAGAAGAGAGACAAACTTGGCAGTGATGGAGATGCAGGTGAACAGAAAGCACAGGAGGTAAATCTCATACTGTATTTCCTCATTGTGTTGCATAACTCAAGCAGCTGGCTTTCAGTCTGAGGAGATTGTTTCTTTTGATTGCATGACTTACGGGGGAGTCGTTTATCATACACTTGAAATATTTTTTTTCAAGTGACAAAAGTTATTTTCATTCCAATGAAAAAGATGAAATATCGAAAACATATTTTTCTATCTGTTTGACAAACAGCTTCAAGCTGTCTGTGCTGCACAAAGCAGTGCCTTTCCACCGGCCCACATGCATCACCTCCAAATGCCGGTTGTCTTCTGTGTCCCTTTGGAACAAGAACAAGACTAAGCAAAGAAAAGGTGAATAATTAATCTGTGTAGATCGCTTTGCAAGCAAGTGACTCTTGTATTCTTTTATCCTATAGGTATTCCTTTTCATGAAAAGATGAATTAAATGTAGCTCTCACTGCGGATTCACCTGCAGGCCCTCACATCCAGATGAACATAGTTTTCTATAACGCATCAGCCCCCCTGTATTGACACTGAGAGTCATGATAGGATATTCACAGATTTAAGTTTCTGAATCATTGTTTTCAACCTCAGAGGTATGTAGAAAATGGGAAGGCAGCACAACATACCTGTGGAGGTATGGAGGTGTCTCGGAGAGGTAGGTTTTAACGGGGTTGTTTAATACAATCCTAGAGGGGAAGAAGATGCCAGAGGAATGGAGCAGAAGTGTGCTGGTGCCCATTTTCAAGAAGAAGGGAGACACACAGAGTCGTAGAAAGTGTAGGGGGGGACAAAGCTAATGAGTTATACGATGAAGTTATGGGAACAGATGGTTGAGGCTAGATGAAGGATGGAAGTAAGTATTTGTGAGCAGCAGTATGGCTTTATGCTGAGGAGGATCACAGACAAAATGTTTGCATTGAGACTAGCGATAGAGAAGTACAGCTTCAGAATGCTTTATTAATCCCAAAGGATTAGTGGTCAGAAGGAGCTGCATTGTGTCTTTGTAGATCTAGAGAAAGCCTATGACAGGGTCCCCAGAGAGGAACTGTGGTACTGCATGAGGAAGTCTGGAGTGGCAGAGAAGTTTGTCGGAGTAGTTCAGGACATGTATGAGAGTTGTATGACAGCAGTAAAGTGTGCAGTAGGAGTAACGGGAGTTTAGTGTAGAGGTGGGATGCACCAGGGATCAGCTCTGAGCCACTTTTTGTTTGCGATGGTGATGAATAGACTACCAGATGAGGTGAGACAGGAAGCTCCTTGGAATATGATGTTTGTATATGTCATTGTGATCTGCAGTAAGAGCAGCGAGCAGGTAGAGGAGAATCTAGAGAAGTGGAGGTCTGCTCTAGAAAAAAGAGAAATGAAGGTGAGCAGGAGTAAAACAGAGTGTGTGTGTGAAAATGAAGGTCCCAGGAGGAACAGTGAGGTTACAAGGAACAGACCTAAATAAGGTAGTGGACTACAAGTACCTTCGGTCAACAGAGCAGAGTGATGGAGAATGTGGAAAGGAAGTGAAGTGTCGTGTGCAGGCTGGAACGGGTGGAGGAAAGTATCAGGTGTGACAGTGAGGATGAAAGGAAAGATCTACAAGACAGTGGTGAGGACAGCCATGATGGACGGCTTGGAGACGGTGGCTCTGAGGAAAAGACAGGAGGCGGAGCTAGAAGTGGAGGAGATGAAGATGCTGAGGTTCTCCTTGGGAGTGACCAGGATGGACAGGATTAGAAATGAGGCAATAAGAGGGCCAGTGAAGGTTAGACGTTTAGGAGATAAGGTCAGAGAGACCAGACTCCGATGGTTTGGACATGTCCAGAGGAGAGACGGGGACTATATCAGTAGAAGGATGCTGAGGATGGAACTGCCAGGGAACAGGGCTAGAGAGATACATGGACGTATGTGAGGGAGGACATGAGAGTGGCTGGTGTTGGGGAGGACGATGCAAAAGACAGGGTGAAGTGGAAAACGTTGATTTGCTGTGGCGACCCCTCACGGGACAAGCCGAAAGTACAGTAATAAGAATGTAGAAAATGAATTAAAAATTAATGACGACTGATTTGTGACCTACTTTGATGCGTCTGATATCTTGTGGGGAGCTTACATAACTGAATTTTAATTTGGGGCAGCTGTGAGCAGTAATGCACGCCATGTAAGGAGGAAACCCGTCTGGATAAAGTTTTGTGAAGCTGCTCCTGTAACATCAGACCCATCAAATCAAAGGGGAAGGGTCAGTGAATGTCCTGTTGGCTAGAGTTGGCAGGACTCTAGCTTGCATTCACACTGACTATATTAGCCACAGTGAGGTTTTGCCTTATTTTGAATGATCTGCACTTTGCAGATGCATCATCATATTTATCTGAATGAAATGCCATATTTTCATACTACGTACAGACACAGGGACCATAGAAACAGTGGTGCGAGCCAAAAATCCATCCTTTGACATGCAGAAATCCAGAGTAGTGAGCTGAGGATCGGTTGAATGCTCTGCTTTCTTACCCTTGATTAGGACTCTGCCAGCGTCGTTCTGGATGAGCTGCAGCTGTCCGACTGATTTTTTAATAAGACCCGTAAAGACACCATTAAAATTATCGTGCCTGCTAAAAATAAATGCATGAACAAGTTTCAGTATCCCGTTGAAACAGAAATCATTTAATTCGTGCGACATTTTCACGATGCTAATAGGCTGATTTAGTAACTGAATGGATCTGGTTGCTGAACTCTGGGTCTTAGGCTATAATTGCACAAAGATTTCTGTCGTGATTTTTAATCTGTCTTCTTTGGAACCAAAGATTCTAAAAAAGGGTGCTGTGCAGATCAAACTGAATCTAATTAAATAACAGTGATCTATTTGGACAAGATTTTGCATCTCGACTAAGCAGACATCACTCTGCCCTCCGTACCTTCTGGCAGGTTGTAAATAAGAAACAGAACTTTCTTTGCAGGGTGCAAACCTGCATCAGTAATATAGCCAGCCATAGCAGGGCAGTAAAAAAGTAAAATAAAAACTGCCAATATAAACCCAGAAATATGGCACAACCTATTCCAGAAGTTGGTGATGGTAAAAATCCTAAATTTGCAACAGAGGGGTGGGAAGTTTATGGGTGACAAATCCAAGATGGGCCGGCTACACACGGACACACACACATACTGATGAGGATGTGTGGATTACCAGGGGGGCAGCAGCTTTAGTGGCTAAAGGGAACCTGACACGGGAAACGAGATGTACTAACGTGTGAATGAGAGGAGCAGCAGCAATGAGTGTGCGTGTGTGTGTGTGTGTGTGTGTGTGTGTGCATGATCTTCTAGTTGATTTTTGATTCCATTGATGTGCATACATCTCGTTGTTTTAAAAGATTTTGTTTTTCGTTTGATGTTCCTCTGTGTGCCTTAAGCCGTGGTCCTTCACACAATTTTGTGATGTTAGCATAATAACAATAAAGATTTTTGAATCTTGAATGCCAGCCTCTACCCTTTGAGCTACACAAAAAAAATAACATATGTAATCGGGCTTAGGTGCGAGGAGCAGGAGTGAAAGCAGAATTAAGCTGATGGGTGAATGCCCTGGTTGTAGGGATGCCGGGACATCTTATGAATACATGCATCAACACTCACTGTAGGTCAGTGAACTCATACTGAAATGAAAATGCTCAGCAAACAGCACGAGCATGACTTCTCTTCTCTCATGCGTCCCTTTCCTAAACGTCATGATTTATTGATTATCTCTGTCTTTATGAAGTGTAGGTTGTCAAAAATATGTACCAAACAAAATAAAATGTAGTATAATGTGCAGTTCAAGTTTTTCGCTCATTTGTTGAATGCCCTGTAAACTCTGGTTTGACTCGAGGTCGCGCATTATCTCTCGTTAATGCCGCATTAGGAATCCATCTTTGGCAGATGTTCCTCATCTGCTACTCCACACTACAGTATAGCTCAGTTCCAGTGTTCGACACATCGCCCTCTCGAGCTGACATCACTTCACTGTTTATTACATTATACTCTGGATCTTCCAGGCAATCAGGTTTCTTGTACTTTGCATCAAAAATGCTGATGAAGATGAATATATTTATTAGATAGAATGTTAGAGTACAGGTACAGTCACACAGTAGCATGTATTACAGTACAAATACAGTCAAACATCCTGTCTAAGAGGAGCATTTCAAAAAAGCCTTTGCGGTCTTGTTTCCGTTGAAAGTTCTTAGTACATAAATCACCGACATTTAACAATTTAACATTTAACAAATAAAACTAATATTAAATTACTAACTTGATGCAAAATAACAATACATTAAAAATAAATTACTAATTTATAAATAAATTGCTAATTCTTAATATCAAGGGAAAATATAATCCACTGGATTCTACTGAAACTGCTTTGAAAAGTTGAAGTTGACAATCTCGTCTATCTGCGCCTTTAATGTGATAATTGATTTTTTTAAATAATTTGGGCCGATTATTTTTCCAATTTAAAATAAAGCTTCTGTCTTCAGCTTGACTTGCACTGAATGACTGGACACTGATCCGTCTCCTTCTGCACAGACTGCTCAACACAACCAGAATAAAAGCACCAGCCGCAGGACCGCGAGTCGCCCAGTCGTTCCCTTTCTGGACTGGCAGCAGGGGTAACAGCATCGAATAAACAACATGACATTTTAATACTGTTTCTTGTGTGTGACGCGCAACCAAGGGAAAAAGAAGAAGCACTTAAATAAAAGAACAAGACAATCAAGCGAAGAAGTGTACAAATTGTGGCAGTGCGACGTTTGAGAGCGCTTTGCCCTCTGAGAGGAAGTCAAATCAACCACGCAACAAGGCATTCTGATTACTTTTAGGAAGCAAAGGTGGCATAACAACACTCAGTAATGCTTCCCAGGTTAAATGTAAAAACAACAACAACAACTAGGAAATGAGATAAACCAACTCCAAAATGCTTATCTCAGCATTACCTGGAATTGTTTACCTCACCGCATAGCTTTCCTCCTAATGATGGTAGAATGTTCACACCTAAGAATAGTTTTCATATGAATCCCTTACTGCTCTCGTTACCGGAATAAGAGCGATAGAGGTACAAACAGAGAGGCAGCGAGCGAGCGAGGGCTGGAATCTCCACAGGAAACCACTAAGAGGATTACATTTGCTCGACACTGCAACATTAACATACATTTCACTTTTCTAACCACGGACCAGCTTTCACTGTGTGCGTGTGTGTGTGTGTGCGTGTGTGTGTGCATGTCCACTGCAGCCGTTCACAGAAATCACATTTGCCACAGCTCCACAAAACCTGATGCTCCACCGGACTTTGGGATGTGTGTCTTGATCATTGGGTAAGTGGTGGACAGTTAAAGAAGCAGAATGAGCTGCCGTGTGCAGGTGTTCATGTGTGTGTGTGTGTGTGTGTGTGCGCGCGCTTGTGTAGCCTGTAATCCAATCTCCTTTCTCTCTCCTCTATAATTGAGTTTTGTGCTCAGCAGCTCTAACCTAACCCAGGCAGGATTTTCTTTTCAGGGAATATTTTGTTTCTGTTTTTGTTTTTTTTATTTGTGAGTGAGAATATATTGCAGAATCCCCTGTTACCATTTGTCACACACTCAAACACACAAAGAGAGACTCCAAACACCCCCTGCTATCAGAGATACGCCTGCAGTTTGTGCAAGACGTGATGCTAGCGAGCGTCATGCTGCGTACTGGAGTTACTGGAGGTGCTGGAGGATACTGTGGTGCGTGTGTGTGTGTGAGAGAGAGAGAGAGAGAGAGAGAGATTTATGAACGGATAAACAGCTTTGCAGGGTTTCTTTTTGCTAGCAGCTACATCAAACCAGCTGTATATTAACAGTAACAATTATGTTGTTCCCAATTGCATCCTGACACTGTAGCAGTACTTTTCTGTTGTTTTTTTTGTTGTTGTTGTAAGCAAAACTGATTTTGACCTAAATTTGCCAGGCCATAATAACTTTAGTTAAAATAAAATTCGACTTCTAAGCAGCAAAGAACAAAATCTGTTTGGGGGGGAATCACGACCTCAGTTTTGTGCTTTGCAGTAATCTTAAAACATCTTCTCACCCTGCATTATCTTATCTCATTTCAAAAAGACAGCAAAAGATAGAGATTCACGTGTCTGTCTCCTTAGAAAATTAGAATAACGCCTACTTTTCTATCATGGTGGTGTAGTGGGTAGTGCCTTATCCAGTTTATCGCTGTACTAGATTAGATGGATGCAGATGTAAATTCTCGACCTTTCGCACCTTAATGAGGAGAAATACATTAACACTTAAATAATAATTTAAGCATGATCATTTCTGATGGCTTTGAAAAGCATTCTTCTGAAAACTTTTGCATCTTTCAGGCATATTTTAAAATACTTTTTGTCTGATCATTGAGGTGGAACCATTATCAGTAAAGCAAGAAAAGGATGATTCAGTGATGAATATATTCTTTTGATTTAATGTTTCCACACTAACTCCTTTACTTTGCATTAAATGTACTATATCGCCCCGTGCACTTTTATCTAACTGTCAGAGTAGGGAATTGAAGAATGTATGGAGTAATGAGTGCATGCTTTATTGCCCTCTGTAGATGGGGAAAAGGTGCAACTCACAGTAAAAAAAGGGTATTTTGCAGCATCAATCCCAGACGTTGTACTCAACTGTCTCCCTGACAGCCTTTTAAGTCACAAGGATTGGCTCCAGTAGTCTGTATGGAGGGAAGCTGGACAGACAACTGTGCTGTATTGAATGATGTCGGCCCACACGGTCAGCGTAGCATCAGGGCAATTATTTGCTTGGAGACCTGACAGCTGCATTTATGACCAGGACGAGGCATGACTGGTGCGCTGGCCCAGTGATTTCTATCACAGTCCGTTACACCGCTATGGATTTGGGCGCAATGGAGAGAATCAGCATGTGGGTGAGTGCAGGCAATTGGTCTATGATCAATTGGTCCTCTTTCTCCTCATATGTGGGTGGTGAAAATAAGTTGAAGTATGAATTTCACAGAATGCAAACTGAGGGATGAATACAAGCAATGGAAAGGCTATTTAAAAAAAAAAGTTGAGTTATTTATCTGCATGTATTAAAAAGATAAAATCTAGCCTTGCACCAACTTTTTGGCAAGAACAAACATTCCCATCATCCCATATTTATTAGACTGTCAAAAAACAGCTAAAAGGCTAAAAGGAGAGTATCATTATTTCAGTTGCTGAACTTCACCTATCACATGACCCTTGGCTCCGATACCACAGGTACAAATGGGAGGTACACCTGCAGATATTCACACTCATATCGACAAGAAACAAGTTGTGTTGGCATGGGTTGAATGTTATGATATTGTACTATGAGATGCACAAACAGAACAGTATTCATCTCCTATACCATACCTTCACCTCTTAGACCTCATCACCAGAGGTGCCATCCATCCTTTTCTATAACTGTTTAGCATTTGCAGGGTCATGGGGGGAGCATCCACACTGATAATGTGTGAGTGGGTACATCTTAGAATGGTTTCTCATTAATCACAGGGTTCCCAGATAGAGATGCGTGAAAATGCATGGTCACATTTACAGCAATGATCTACGCCAGCGATGTTAATGCCTATGTGAGGCTGTGCAGGTCACCGCTGACTGGTCAATGCCTGGAAAATGCTGCACAGCATAAATCAAATCAAGCAGCCATGCTCCTTTCACAACCATAGCTTCTTTCTATCCTGGCTGATGGGATTTTAGGGATTTTACAGTAGAGAAATTTAATTTTTTTTAATTCTCAAACATTTCACACAGCTGCAGAGAAAACCTAAATGCATGTTCATAAACTCGTAAAAACTCTCTGGATTTCTGCTTTAGCAGAAAAGTATTTCCACAAATGTTAGAAATGATTGACATGTTGACTTGCAGGGCACCAGCGCCAGACTACCCATAGAAGAAGAAAGAATCAACTGTCTGCATCAGTCCAATCACCCTGAAGGTAATTTCCTCAAATCAATACCCCTCAGGGAGCAATTTGCAGTCATCACCTTTCAAGTGAACACAACATCCAGTCCACAGGAAAAATCAGGCAGCGGAGATGACATGCAGTTACTGTGAGATACTTGTCAAGAATGTACAAGGACCCTCCGAGGACCCTCCGGGGGTCCTTGGGGCTGCAGACCCCAGAAGGATCAGCAAAGGTTCCTTGAATGTGGCTCACGGTTGATGGCGGTGCTTCAACAATTGATCTTTTCTTTTCAGTGAAGTCACAGTTTCCACTTAATTCTTTGAGCAGTCTACATTTATTTCAATATAATGCGACAAAAGCTTCTCAAGCGGCACTTACCACCGGTAAAGTGGTGTTATTCTATACATCACCAAGTCCATTGAAAGAAACAAATGCGCCAATGTGTTGCTCAATACATACAGACGATAATACCCCATCTGTCAACCCAATATCTGCTTGTGACACGTAAGAGCCTGATGTTTTCTTACGAATGAATATCCAGCGTGCAAAAGTGTTACAGAGCACTGAGAAAGTTCTGCACAGTACCACTTAACATCCAAAGGACAGGAAGGAGGATTTGAGTCAGTGTCCCGACAATAGGTGAAACAGAACACTCCTGTGACCCTTGAGAAAAGCAGAAAAGTGCTGGCTAAGGAAGTAAAGAGCTGAGGAGAGAAGCTGGAAGAGATATTTTTACCTCAAGACAGGAAACAAATTAGGGTACATTAGAAGGAGAGCGACATCGGAGAAGGCTTGTGACTCAGGTGCGGCAGGGCAACGGACCGGAACTGTTAATACTGTCCTGAAAAGACTGCTGCCTTTTCTTTCTCACTGTTTTTTTTTATGTTAGCTGCATTGTTTCTTTGACATACTTGATATTTTATCTCTTCTTGTGTGTCTCCCTGCCTCTTTTTGTAGTGTAGAGGCATGGTATGCTATGGCAGCACCATCCATATTTAGCAAAGCTCTGTGACGACTCCACATACTATCCCTCTGCCTCCAACCCAAAGTCTTTCTCGACCCTTGTGGGAAAAGAAAAAACAGCTGCAGCCTGGCGCCATGAGGAAAACATGACAGCTATTTTAGTTTTCCTTTGTAATTGAATATCTGGGTGGGAATACAGTCGTCAGATATTATTGAAGCACATGGAATTTAAATGCATATTCTCATATGTCTTGTAATTTTTGAAAGGCATAGCCTCCTGAGACCCAGACCGTTGACATGCGTCCTCTGTAATGGACAAATGTCCACTACAGAGGACATGCTAACGGTCTGGGTCTCAGGAGGATATAAAACAAAAACTCGACTGCCACATTTGTGATGCTGATTACCCGGTGACGGCAGCAGCAAGCCAACTATTTGTGGCCTCATCACGGAAATGGCGCCGTATTGCATTTATCTGTCTTGGATCAAATGTCTTCCTGTCAGAGGGAAGGAATACGGATGAATGTGGTTCAAAATTCAATGTCAATCAGCATATTTCCTAAACTTTTCCTCAATCCATTTCAGTTATTTGTAAGGTGTTTTATGAAAACGCATGTACATCTAAGAGTTATTTAGCAGCCTCAGTTACGCTCTGAGCGAACGGCCGCTTCCACCTTCCAAAACACTGAAACTGCTTGAAGGCGTTTTCTCTTCCATCTAAGCCGATCAACGTTTGACATGACCATTGTGAGCCAGTCATATCCGCTGCTCCCTTCAAATAGGCACCTCATCACAAATCTGCACATTCAAGTCAATTAGCATGACTCTGAACGCAGCATTACCTCCAAGGACCAACTCCATCAGAGGAATTCTAGTTTAAATTCATTGTAGCATCACTAACTCCCTAAAATACTGATTTTACAACAGGTTTTGTTCAAGAAGGACTAGAAAGTCTTTCCTCAACTTTCCTCTTCTGCGCTCTGTAAAAGAAATTGAAATTAATCAAATCGCTGTTTGAACCTCTTGAGACTTGCCATTTTATTTAATGGAAACAGAACTTTGAAAGCTAGAGGTTTTGCACACCAGTGAGGGTTTGCTGGACTCAGAGATGTGATTCAGCAGGTAGAAAAGGTCATCCAATAATAACGGAGTTGGTGGTTCAGTTCCCAAACTCTCCTGTCCACACAGGAGGGGATGAGGTCACCCTGATCACTGAATAGCCTAATTACCTAATTAGTTTGCTACGAGTGAGTAACATTCTGTGTTTGTGTTTGAATGAGACACAAAATTGCAAAGCACTTTGGATGAAAGCACTTCATAAATGTTAGATCTGAGATACGATAGCATTCACTTCAGCTTTTGTTTCACTGGCATTCAGTCATTGAAGGATTTTTACCTTTTGCAGGATGTCAATCTTTAATCCCGTTATTCACTGCTAAAAGTGATTTTTCATAGTTAATAGTGAAGGTCGGCACTAAATAAACAAGAGCATTCAATAAAGTGCATAGTTTTGATGAGAGCAAAACAAAAATTAGGAATAGGATTCTCATAGTGGTTTTGTTTCATTGTCCATCTCTCAGCGTTTTATCCATCCATCAATAGCGCCGCTAACTACTAGGGAAATACTAGGGATGCACCAATCGATCGGCTGGCCGATCGGCCCACAAAATTAAGGAAGATCGGTGCCAATTTCCTTAATTTTGTGGGGTCGGCTGATTACCCTCGCCGAAGGGGAGGTGAGGGTATTGCAATTGGGTCTGTCTGTTTGTCTGTCTGTTTGTTTGTTTGCTTGTTTGCTTGTTTGTTTGTCTGTCCGCGCGCATAACTCAAAAACTAGTAACCCAATCGACTTCAAATTTTTACACAAACAAGGTTCTGTCCTGTCAGAATGACTAACTATTAGATTTTTCTATTATTATTTATTCTCAGCTTTCCTGACTTTGAAATCATTGTACATTAAATGGTTCTTTATTTCTAACTGTTGGGCAAGCAAACAAAAAGCTATTTAAAGATGCTGATACTACAGGTTTCATATTTCATTTGCTCCATTCATTAATCAGCTTGCTGTGATTCCCAGACATTGGTCGCCACAAACAATCCTTGTACCAGACAGGCGGTAGAAAATCCTCTTGGTAAAGCTATTCTGATTGGTGGAACCCACTGGTGACTCACATACTCCAAACGCCACAGTGAGGACAGTCGGGAGAGAACAGATATGGTGATGAAAACTGGCATTACTCTGCACTTTAGGAACAATCAACAGGAGACTAGTGGTGGATCATGCTTTGGAAATGTCCCAGAATGCATCATGCCAGCTGTCAATCTTATCAGTGTGTGGCAGTGAGAACGAATTCCTTTACGCGTATGTGAAGTTTGCTTTAAACAGATACAACAATAACTTGAACATGAGGATGGACATCTCTACTGAGACTGTGAACTAAGTCGGAGACACCGAAAAAGCTTTTGCTTTCGTTTTTTTTATTATGTCAAAAAATATTTAATCAAATTTACATTTTTTTTTTTATTCATTTAAATTGAACTTTAAACCGATGTAATAAGAGTAAGTTTTCTTTTCAGTATCAGTCTTTCCTGTTATGTCTAAAAAAAACAGATGATGATGATGAGGAGGAGGAGATTAAGCTTTCCACTTTAGATAAATTAAATGACCAGTTAACCACATTACAGTTTTATGTAATAATAAATATATATTTTCTGAATATATAATATGACCTGCATAAAGTGATCATGATATAAAAATAACTTTAAAATAACTTTTATAATATTTACTCTATAGTTTCCTGAATAAAAGATTTAACAATGTTCTCAAACACAATTCCTTTTTTCTATTGAAACAACTGTTAACTCTAATACTTTTCTTGAAATCTGTTGAATATAAATGACATTTCTTTTGTTTGTTCATCTGTAGTACTATTTGCATTAATTCTAATGTGACAATTGCCGAGGCTAGTTCTACCCTTCACCCGTCCAAAGCATGTAAAGTAACTGATCTATGTATTTTTAAGTGGAAAACGTTAGCTACAGATTTGTCAGCAAATCAGAGAAGGTTCAAAGAGGAGGAGGAGGTTCAGAACAAGGAGAGACAAGTTCCTCCTGCCATTGAGATGCAGTAAACACAGAGCAGCAGCACCGCTCTGTCCACAGCCTGTCAACACAGAGAAATCTCACTCCGGATGGCAGAGCGGTACAAAGCTATAATTTCTGTCTTACCAAACAGATGTAGGCTGTCGGAGCAGAGGCGAGATATTTTGCTCCGGGTGAGGCATTGTGAGAGGTGCAGCAGGTGCCTGGAGGCACACCAGCACAGGTTATGTGAAATATGTAAACACGCTGTACCGGAGTCTTGTTGTTCCTGCAGCCGTCTGCAGCTGAGGCCAAAGACTCCAACAGAAAAAAGATCATGAGACCACCCTAAACACAGTATAAACATCCTGAATGGTAGTGCATACAGACGGTACACAGACAATATAATGTAAAAGGCATCACTTGTGTTCACTGAGGACACCTGAAGTGTTTTGAACCTGAATACTGGCTCATTTCTGTGTTTCTCTGCAGCAGCTATAAAGACGTTTCGCAGCATCAGCGCATTAACAACCTGGTCACAGAGGAGCTGCGGCAGTCGTGTCAAACTGCTCTGTCGGAGATTAAAGATAGTGTAACCTGTTTCATGTAGGAGGGATGATGCAAAACCTGCACCTGAACCGTCTTTCCGACTCATTGTGCATTCCTGTGGCTGGAGCTGAGCACATTCCAGTCACAGCTCTCTGACTCCCTGATGGAGCTTTTCTGTGTCTACCTGACCCGATTACTCAAAGGGAAATAGATCTTTAGAGACCAGTTCCAGACTTTTGGAGAAATCATCATTAAGCACTGTGCCACATTGCCTGCAGCTTCTGATCACCGCTCATTTTTCAGGGGTGCTGGTGTACATGACAATTTGTTTTGTGCCTTTTGGACGATAAAGTGATCTACCGACAGAGTGGGCTGTACCTACTTTAAAACGTAACTACATCTTTGAGCCAGCACTCACATTTATTCTACCAGACAAATAGCATGATATATATATATATATATATTCCTTAAACATCCCCCGACAAAGCCAGAATCATCATCGCATCCCTCTGCTGAGCCACACTTCATCATTTCTTACAAACTCACAACACTTAGCATGTGTAGGCGTACAGGCCCAGCTCCTGGAGAAACCGTAGCTCTCAACCCCGGGCGAATGTCGCCATAATCAAGCCGACGAGCAGAGATTTGTCTTTCTTTCATGAAAACCTCCTCCTCTTCAGAAAAACCACTCTCACAGTGGGAGAAAGAGCTCTGAGTGGGGGGGGGGGTCTTCTTTCAACTTCTGCTGGGGAATAAATTGAGCTCTCAGATGAGCAGAACGGCCTTGAATTCAAAAAAGATGAAAAAAAATCAAATCAAAGAGGTGAGGGGAAGTTTGGGGAGGACGGAGGAAGGAGTCAGTCTAGGCCACCCTCCTGTTCCTTAGTATGCGCTCCTCCAGAGCAGCTGACTCCTTCTGATGCAAATTTCCTAAATTTAAAGTTCGTAACTTGTAATCTGGCACACTTAAATCGTGTTGTAATTTTTTTTAAACTGCTCTGTTGCTGTTATAAGACAACAATTAAAACATGTAGTATGACAAAAAACCAGCTACTCCTCCACCAGGAGATTTTCATTTTGTATGGCTCAAACAGTCATGAGATGCACAGCATAAGTCCTGGACTTGGAATCATCCCTACATTCCAAATATATCTTCTAAAAGGATATAACATCGTTTTCATGGATAAGGAGTTGGGAAATATTTAAAACATTTAACACCAGGTCACAGGGCATTTAGAGAAACACCATCTTTCCATAGTAGGCTGCACAAACGTGAAATTATTAATGAAAACAAGTCCATGTTCCCAGCATGCACTCTGTTACTGCATTTCAAGGAGGAAGATCAGCTCAACATGCCGAGGTTAGAATAATTTCCACATTTTAGCCAAAGTCCTGAAGGAGGAAACGCAAACATGAAAATATTTACGGATGATTTTATTAAGCCGTTCTACATCATTCACACGTGATGTCTATGTTTACATGTACATTAGTTGTCCTGGCTTTAATGCGTAGCCTGTAATATTCCTCACAAATTTGCACGGAACATAATTTATGATTCTAATCTAATCCCATCATAATAGCATAATCTACCATCAGGTTTGTTTTTAAATCTCATTTGGACCAGTAAATAGGTTTTCCATTTTTTTCATAGCCCGAGTATTTTTAGGCTCTCATACACGACTCTCTTCCTGCTTCGTGCCATAAAGGGACCCTCCGCATCGAGCAACGTGTCTTACAGCAACAGATGCATAGCAGAGGCCTCTTGACAATCTGCTCCGCTCAACTGTGTCTCACGTTTGCCGTAATTACAATAATATCGCAAATCCAATGAGGTCTTTATTTATTACTGTCACTCAGTGTAGCACTGCTGCGGGAAGAGGGGGGGATGGCAGCCGAGAGGCAAGAAGAACGGATAAAGTGGAGGAAGGATAGCTTGCCCTGCTGATGATTCCGTCCCTCATTCCGGCTTATACCTAATCCTCCATGGAGGAGTGTGTTTGTGTGTGTGTGGTGAGGAAGACCATGTGTGTCATTCACACAAACATCACTCAGTGCTTTGCTCAAGAACACTTCAGAACCAGGAATCGAGCCATCACCCCACACATGTATCTCACCAGATTCCCCAGTCTCTCTTCTTTGATACGGTCGTCCTTTCATTAATCATTTCAAACCAACACTGAGGCCGTGTCTTATCATCAAATCAGTTCTCGTCTTAAAATTTTTATTCGTCTTCCTAGCCTTATCTTGATTTTAGAACTTCATATTTCAAAGTTTTTAACTTTTTCCCTCTTTTCTTACCAGATCACGTTATTGTTTGTCTTCCTACTGCATCTTTCCTTTTCCTGATCCAATCTGTGTGCTTTCCTCCCACATGCATTTTCAATCAATTGCCTATTCTACCCTCCTATTGCTCCTTCGAACTTTATTATTTCTTTCTTTACTACATTTCTTCATTTTACTGTTGCAGCCAGTCTAAAACCATGAAAATAAATATTATTAAAAGAGGAAGAGGAACAGTACCATTAAACTAATGATGTCTACCTTTTCTATTAATTATCCTTTATTTATTTTAAATTATTGAAAAATTAAAATAGAGATTTTAATGCATCTTCAAAAGGCCCAGCTTTTGGTCCACAAAAAGTTCCACACTGAAATTTATTCTGAATGGACTTGATTGTCGTATTAATGGTATATGTAAGGAAATGTTTATTTATTCAACCTAAATGAAGCTTTTTTCAGCTCTTATCATTAAAAATGTATGATATACCTGCCCTGGAAATTTTGAGTCCGATTAATAATTTTCCTGACTTTATTGTGTGGTATATCGTTTACAGCTTACAGTGCACTAATTTTACCAGCTTGTAATAAAGTTGGGCTGCTGATCGGAGCAGGGAGCACTAGGTGGGCTTGAAAGGTAAGCTGGACACAATATTAAATCTAAATAGCTCTGGAGAGTCTGAGTGGTGAAGAAAACCCTGAAAGCTATTGGTTCTTCTTCCACGCTCTGCCACCTTAATACATGACACTTGAATTTAGAAATCTAGGCTCGGGATAGTGCTTCTATCCTAGAGGCAAAAGGGGGATGTATCTGCCAAGCGCTCGCATCATTTCCTGCTGGACAGAGGCTAATCGCCACCTGTTGCCCTTCTCCACGATTTACATTTTCTTTGGTGACAGGAGAGGTGGTTGAAAAATCAACACCAGTGACCTCTCTGTGGGAGGAAACAGAAAGAGGGATGGAAATACAAAGTGGGAGGAAGCACCCAAGCATGTCAGCACAAATCACCCTCATGTCAAAGGCCACCTGACAAGTGTCTGCATCACGTGTCATCAGGTACCGCTGGTGGGGGTGGATAAACGGTGCAGCAGGTATTTGTGAAAGGCTGCAAGGGATTCTAGTTTAAGTGAAATCTGAGAACTAAACAAAAATGTAGTACTGTATTCCTGTACTGGGAGCTGTAGAAATATCTCAGTTTCACATATGACAAGAAATGGAATGCTGAATGGTCCACCAGCTGTGTAGAATGTGAAAAATCATAGCCCATGAAGCCACATTAGGGGCTCATGTGGTCTTTAATGGTAAGGCCAAACACATGGGCCCAAAGGAAAATGCCCTTCAGTGTCAAGGAATTATCAGTAAGTAAAAGAGCAAAACTTGGTTTCAAGTAAGTCCTCTGAAAATCAGATAAAGGGCCAACCATAGTTTATTCACATTATAAATTCATGTATTATCTTTACTGTGTCCATTGGTTGGTTGGTTGCTTGTTTGGTCAGTCATTCAGTTGCTTGCTTGCTTCTTTGGACAGAGCAAACCAACTGACTGAGTTCAGGACTGCAGTCTCAATGAGTGGACCCTGATTTCATTCTGACATACTGAATCTGCAGTGACCTCTGTAGGGTTCGGGGTCGACAGGAACGCATCTCTAGTTAGAGAACCAAAAGCAAAGCCAGGTCGCTGATATGAGCTCAGACAGGACCATGTTTGCACAAATCCCCACCCCCCTCCTGCTGGAAGAACAGATGGTGGCGGGGTGGGTGAATACTATGTGTTGTGGGTTTAAACAACAAAGTGAATTCTTTCTGTCGATCAGTGCAAGTTCAAAGCCTCCTCACAAAGCTGAAGCCTTGTGGATCAGCCACCCTTGAATTTCATTATCCAGTTGTGCGTGTGTGTAGTCAGGGAGCGGGGCTGTGCTGAGGGGTTGTTGTCGGTACTACATCCCCATAAACAGAGCTGCAGGTTGGCCCACAGCAGCCCATCACTGCAAACCTCTTACAGGGAAAGCAGAGTCACTCTGAAACCAAAAGGGGAACAAATGAGGCTGGACAAAAGCGTGTTTTTGGAGGCTTTTTGGTTGCTTTGGAAGCACTGGGGGGATTCAAAAAGCACAAAAGGCCTCTGCTCTAAGACAGCCAGGCTTTTGGGTCGGAGCTCATCCATGAACAATTCCTTGTCTTCCCGAGTGTGCAATGAATACAAGGTGAAATGAAAGAGCATCTTCTTCGATTGCGTCTCCTGTGATGTTGCTAATTCTTCAGACAGAAGAGCGGCTGGTGTTTGGATCAGCGCAGAAGCAGCGTGAGTATCACCTCGAGGAAAATAAGTGTTAGCGACACACAAAGCTGTTCATTTCCCTAAAGAGAGTAACTGTCAGCCAGGCGTCATTTAATACTGCCACACAGGAGAGGAGAGGATAAAGGAATGCTGAGCTAATAGAATGACAAGTAGGTGAAAAATTAATGATGAATGATTGTTTTACCAAAAAACAAACTATGAAAGGAGCGATGAAATTATTAATGAAGGGGTAAAAAGACAAGAAAAATAGACAGAAAGGTCTCAAAACAAAAGGGATTTAGGAAAAGAGGGTGTATAAAAAGCAAGTGATGAAGATAATTAAAGATAAACAGTAAAAGAAAGAAAGACAAATGGGAACAGGGAAATAAAGAAGAACAAAGAAAAGCAGGAAATTTGGTATGAAATATGATAAAGGGTGAAGAAAAAGATTATGGTCATAATTTAGGATCTTCTCTCATAAAATCTGACAGCACAGATTGAGATTTAAGGCTTCGGTGAACGTTGACTTTGACCTTAATTTACTTCACTGGCCGCCTCTTAAACTTTAAAGGAACATCTTTTAAAGTGGCCTTTTGAATCATAATTCCACAGGTCATTCCAGATGTCCGTCTGAAAAATACTGCGTCCTTGGTGTTCCACTGAACCCTTCGAACCCTCCAAACAGACAGAGTATGTATTATGATCCAATGATTCTCGCGACGTGCACTTCATCCTCCTCCGCCTCCTCTTCCTCTCTGACACTCTGCTGATGTACAGCACTAACGGAGCTCCACGCTTTCAGCCTGACATGGTTTGTGAAGGTCACTGTGGAGTTATTCAAGAGTTCTGACAGTCATAGCTGTGAGTCGTAGACAAAGACCGGCCTGCAGACAGACGGTGGCAAAGGAGAAGCACAAAGCCCCAAACCTCCAAGGGATTATACACGATTTGTTCATAGTAGTGCAGTCTAACTTTAGAGAAGAGAAAGGATTTACTAGAGGCGAATACTTCTCGATGTTCCCCTCTGTGGTAGAAGAGAAGTATTTCCCTTCACGTCAGAAAGAAATATTTTATCAGAAGTACATTTATTAAAGTAGTTACTTTCATTGTCTCCTTTCTTTCTCAGTTTTGTCTTTGCAATATTTCATTCTTGCTTTATGTCCTCATTATTTGTCATTTTCTTTTTTTCTATTTCTCTTGTTTTTTAACAAAGGCGAAGTCGCTAAAGTCTCCGGGTCAGTTCAGAACAACGGAATGAAAAACTTGGAAAATGCTTGGGTGTTTTATGCTTCAAGATCGCTGATTCGCTTATTTCACTGTCAATTAAAAAGGGATTCCGCCTCAGACAGATCATCCAATCATCATGCCTCAGAGACGCTGATGGGCGGGACAAAGCATCACATGGTTCACACTGCATACGAAACGCGCCAGGGTTCACTTGCAAGGGAACCGAGACTCACGTTTTTAGGCAAACCAGAGGTCGCTTACTTGATCCGCACCAGAGTTCGGATGAGCTTTCATACCTGCCCAAACAAAGCGGACTATCCGAGGAAACGAACTCGGACCAAACAGTTCTGGTGTGAAAGCAACTTTACATTATTCAAAGCATTTTTCACCATTGTTGCAATACCTTTGCTGGAAGTATTGCGCTTCTTTTAGCACCATAAAATTCATGACTTTGAATATTTGTATATGCTATGCTATGCTACGTTACACTAGGTTAGATTTAGCAGTTGTTTTTTCACACAACTGCAGGAAACAGAGAAATGATAATGGCATATTATTTTAGAGTTGCACACTCCAGAATTACAAATCAGGACTTTTTGTCCCTGTTATTCTGAAGTCTTTTGCAGGAGGTTGAGCCCTGGGGAGTCTCTGCTCATTAATACAACCATCCTCATCAGGCGCCGGAACAGAGGCTCAAACTGCTCAGCCTTCTTAAGAGATGTGGCAGCCAAGGTCTTGACTGACTCATCAGAGAATGTTCGACACTTTCTGCTTCCAAACTTCCTGCCCTCCAGTGCTTTGATTCTCATTGGAGCACAAGACTTGATAATGGGGTAATCAAATGGTTGAAGAGAAAATACCCCATGAGGATCAGCCCACATAAAGGACATGTGTTGACTTCAATTTGGTCAAAAGCTTGAAAAGTAATTTGATAGACATTCAAGAGGGTCGGTTGTTCCTCGCAAGAATACTGATATAGATTGTAAGTTTTGCTGCTTTGTTCATCGGAATTTAAAGACTGCTCGAGTCAGAATCAAAGTGATATGCCACTAAAAAGAAAAAAAGATCTTTCAGTCAGTTTTTGAAAGTACTTAAATTGGTGCGAGACATGAATAATTCAGAACCACAGGCCAGCATTTTCATGCGGTAGAGAGCTACAAAGACGACTGTCCTTCTAAAAGCGTTCACATTTTCAGATAAGATATTCATTAAATCATGCACTTGTGTTATGCACATTGTAACTGTGCTTTAAAGTTCATCCACTGCTGTCAGACAACCAATAGAACAGAGTAAGGTCATTTAATTCCATAATGTTGTGTTCCTGTATACTTAATGCTATGCTTTCATATTTCACACGTCTTCGGTATAATGAAGGTTTTTCAATTATGTAATAAATATCTAAGAAAAAACATAAATGCTAAGTGGAGACACAGATTTCACTTTGTCAGTCTGTTCCAGATAGTTATGCAAAGCATAGTCAGCTTGTCCCGTGAGGGGTCGCCACAGCAAATCAACCTTCTCCACTTCACCCTGTCCTTTGCATCGTCCTCCCTCACTACTTCCATGTATCTTCTCCTGGGTCGACCTCTAGCCCCTATTCCCTGGCAGTTCCATCCTCAGCATCCTTCTACCGATATAGTCCCTGTCTCTCCTCTGGACATGTCCAAACCATCAAAGGCTGGTCTCTCTGACCTCATCTCCTAAACGTCTAACCATCACTGTCCCTCTTATTGTCTCATTTCTAATCCTGTCCAACCTGGTCACTTCCAAGGAGAACCTCAGCATCTATATCTCCTCCACTTCTAGCTCCGCCTCCTGTCTTTTCCTCAGAGACACTGTCTCTAAGCCGTCCATCATGGCTCGCCTCACCACTGTCTTGTCGACCCTTACTCCCTAGACCCATAAATGTTAAAGAGCAACAACTCTCAGGGCTCTCTCCTGGACGGATAATGGTCCAAGTAAGGTCCTACAACAATTAAGAACCCTCTGCAAAGAAAATATTTCATTCTCTCTGTTCAATAAACCTTGTGATTCGCTGAACTCTGATACTTTTGTCTTGCGGCATCTCTGGAATCAACAACCACGCGTATGTCATATGTCGCAAGTGAAGAGACAAGGTCCAGTGTTTTTTTATTTTCTTCCGACACGTGAACCATTCAGAATTCATTCATGTTCAGGGGCACTTAAAGTGAGTTATGGCAACAAGCTTCAGCTGAGTATATAAAAGTTTTCTCCTCCTCCTTTCATAGTTGACCCAAGATTGCAACTCAAATGGAAATGCTCATGAACTTGGCTCAAACTTTTGCCATAATATAGAACCAATATTGGGAAATTGATTTTCTGATATATAATCTGATTAATTAATGCCAAATACTTAAAGCATAAAGGAATGCATGTTTCAGTACACCGACACGTGATTTAGTTCATTCCCAACATATAGTAGAAGTAGATTTCACTGTAACTGCAACCTTTCTTCATCATCAAACCCTTATTGTTACACCTCTGCAGGAAGGAAGTAAACACAGATTGTAAACAGTGTCTAATGACCTGCAAACCAACTCATCTGCTTTACATAGCATGAAGAGCCTGCAGACCTTTAAGATATAAATACAGTCAAGAACGGAGGTGTCGGTACATGAGGAAAAGCTAAGCTTATGCCTCCTTGTGCAGCATCTAGTAAACATTGAATAACGCAAACGAAAGAGGTTATTCTCTTTAATGATTCAGAATAACAGCCGTTTCCAGGGGAGGTCAACAATTAATATTTGGTAGAATAATGGTAGAGTGCTCAAGACATGGCATGCTTTATCAATACCTGATCAAACCCACTGGCTGGTAGATTTAACAAACAATAGTAGCTGCAGGGAAACACTTTAAGACACAAATACAATATGAATTACAATCAATTTTTTTCAACACCTTTACAAATTCGGACAAAAAATAAAGGAAATATTTGGGCATCTGAGTCGGCTGTTTTATTAATGAAATTATCAACATCTTCAAATTCTTTTTTTTGTCAGAAACAGCCAAAGACTCATAGATATTCAATTTTCAATGACATAGAACAGCAGCAAACTACTCACATTTGAGAATCTGAAAACAAATAATGTTTGGGAATATTGCTTAACTCATTATTTATTGTTTATCTTTGATTTTGCTCTGATCGCTGATCCATTATTTCTTGAATTGGTCTAGCAGTTTGTTCCAATATCATAAATTCAGAACAGACAATGCTATTTCACACAAAGTCATCACACTTTACAAGTTATTAACATGATTATTTTATTTGTTTTAAAGTAAAGACTAAAACCAACACCACCTGACTTCACCCCGACAAAGAGAGACTCATTGGTGTTTATTACAAGTGCTCTCATTGCACAAGGAAGCACATGTCTGTGGTTTGGATTTATAAACAATATTTTTTGGTGTCAAAATTATTGATTACAGATTCATTCTGTTTTCTGATGTGAGCGATGACTGCATACTTTCCACCTTTCAGAAAAATCTTTCCTTCTACACGTTAAGCCTCTGCTGCCTCACTAATCGTCCTAAATTTCCATTGGTGTGTGACAGATTTGAGCGATTTCCTCCTCAAGAGGCTTGGACGTCCTAAACTGACGGTTAAACCGTTATCATGGCTCACAAGAGAAAATAACAAGTGGTCTCTCCCTCCTCCTCCTCCTCCTGCTTCTCTCTGGCCGCACTCAATAAAACCCAAAGCTTCCCGTTTTTCACCTGTTCCATTCAGCTGGTCTATTGTGTGAGTTGAACTGTGTCAACGCTGGCCTTTCCAGGGGTCACAAGGGGGCAGTTTCTTCATGTGTGGCTTTAAATCCCTGAGCTCAGAGCTCTGTTGCACCGCTGAAATGTTCCCCCGAGAATCCGAAGTGACGTTCGAGTCCGTCAGACTTCCTGCATGGGAGTCTTTAGAGACGAGCATCAAGTCGAGTCCCGCGTGAACCATATACGTGATACGTGCATTGTGACTAATCCTTAATCAGAATATCTGTTTTCAAAGCCCTGTGCAAGCGCACCAATGGTTTAAGGACAAAACTCAGTCTTGGTGAACTTTAAAGAGAAAAGTCTCGAAGGCAGAAAAACTATACAATTAAAACAATAACAGTAATATATGGATATTTTCTTGTGTATCCCGCAGAGACGTTAAAGAGAAAACTGAAAATTCAGCACTCGGAATGAAAGAGCAAAGAACACATTCAAATGAGTGAGTGCAGATTGCTTTCAAGGAGGTGATTTAAAAAACGACGCTGGGCGACCTGTTGCCCCACATCAACGATATCTCTTTCATTTAGGATCATTACCTTTGAATTCCTCTGCTCAACTCCCTCAGGAGGAACGAAGATGAGAATGCACCGTAAGGTGATATAAATGCATTTGTGTCGTTCAAAGCGCTGAATGCCACTGGTGTCTCTCCTGTAAGTGGGTGCACTCACAGACTGCCGATAGACTTCTCCTTTACGATCCATTTGAGACTTGTAAAAAGAATGCCTGCATATTGGGAGTGAAATGAACACTCAAAGCAAGAAGTGCTTTCAGCCAGAGAGGCAAAATGAGGGCTGTTTCTGGGGAACAGACAGACTTTCAGCGTTGGTTCAGTAGCCACAATGTCAAAAACAAAGTGAAGGTAAAATGTACTATTTATTTATTTATTCCCCTTCCAGGACTCACGCGATTGATGACAATTTGCAAAGTAGCGACACCATATTTTATTATTTTCCGTGTACTTTTGCCTTTATGAACCCTCCCTGCACTGTTACCAACCCACCCTCTAGTCTACTGTAATACATTTGCTGCACAGCTGATGAGAGCTTTACAGCTCTTCTGACAGCAGCGTATTACTGTATGTGTTTACATGTTGTTGTTTTTTACTATCTTTTTAAGGGCAGTGCGGTGGTGCAATGGGTAGCGCTGTTGCCTCACAGCAAGAAGGTTGCAGATTCAAATCAGACTTGCTGCCTTTCTGTGAGGAGTTTGCGTGTTCTCTGTGGGGGTTCTCTGTGGGGGGTTCTCTCCGGGTTCTCCGGCTTCCTCCTGCCACCGTGAACATGCAAATTAGGTGAATTGGTTGCACTAAATTGTACGTGTGTGTGTGCGTGTGTGTGCGTGTGTGTGCGTGTGTGAATGATTGTCTGTCTGTGTGTGGCTCTGCAATAACTCTGCTGGGATGGGCTCCAGCACGACCCGCGACCTAGTAACGAACAAAGTGGTTTGGAAGATGAATGAATGAATGAATGCTAACTATCTTTTTAATGTTTTTATTTTTGCTTAGGCTAGAAAATGCTTATGTTATCCATAAAATATTGAAAATAGTGGAAATGTAAAACTTTATATATACCGCAGAATCCCACAAAATAGAGGAAAATCTGAGATATATGTGTTTGGCAAGAAAACCTGCGACACAGTGAAGGTGAACCGCGACATAGCGAGGGACATGGTATTCACTTAAGGCAACTAAAAAAATGACGAAGACCTTGTTAGATGAAGCAGAGCTTTGACAAATGCTTTGAAAGCTTTCACATTTCAAGGTGGAGACAACCTTTCTGCCTACATTATTGCCACTTTTGTTCTTGGACCTTCATCCAGTAACACTCATAGCTTGTTTGTTAAAGAAAGGTGACTTTTTGTACTTTAAGGTTAGCATTTGCAGACGGTTTCCTTTCTGCTTTTCGCTGCGAGCAAAGAAACAGCCACAAAGCCTTAAAGTCAGCGTTGCAGTGCCAACAGTGTAAAGAATCCTGAACCTGCTGAACTGAAAAACAGAACAAATAGTGGTGTGTAACGAGGACACCAAGTGTGTGCTGTCATACAAAACACCAGGGTGAGTTTTAGAGCACACTCATCACTGCTTGAAGGCTTTATTTCATCAAACTCAACCAAAGAGATCTTCAACAGACTGAAATGTACGGAATCAACCTGAAGCTTATCCGTTCACGTTTCAAACATGGACGCTGCTGGGCTGGGAGCGAAGACAGATGTGTTTGTAAAGCCTCAGAATAGGTCCCTGCTGTCTGTCTCCGTCCGCCGCCTTAGAAATAATGATCTCCACGAGAAGCTCTTATTTCTGCTATTCATAGTCAGTCACCAAAACCAATATGAGGACTGCTGCCACTATGCATGCCTTTCATTCAGACGTGAAGCGGCCTGAAAAGGGCCGCTCGCGCAGACAATCATCAGCAGAATCAATACTTCACTGGCATCGATCGCAGCTCTTCTGACAATATGCCTTTGCCCTTGGACGATCACGTCACTGTTCCAGCTGCAGTAGGAATCTCCTGGGCTCCCCGAGATACTGCCAACCTGTGTTTTTCAGCCACGCATACCAGAGCGATGAATGGCCCGACCATCCAATGACAGATACCAAGACGCCTCTCGTCTTTTCCCACCTTGTGTTTTACTACCATTCACAAATTACGGTGGAGTCAACTTCAGCGTTGGACATGTCCAGATGCTGCACGGCAGCATCTACAACACCAGAGAGTGCATCACCGCAGCACTCTGAACACTAATTGTAGTATTGTAAGTTTAAGTGGCTGTTAGCAGGATGGCTCTCGCTGTCTGTGGGAGCAACTTACATTCCTCCTAATATGTCCTCTATGATCATGCACCTGAGGACTGTGTACTTGAGTTAAAATAAGGGATGTAGTAAAACCAGTTAGTGAGACAAGAATAAAGTCAGAATGGGAGTAAAGAAGCAAAGGCACATGGAATAGAAAATGAGGAAGAGGAAAAGGAGACAGAGGAGGACAATAAGAAGAAGCTTTGATATCGACCTTGCTGTGTGGTTGATTTCGGTGTAAATAACTGTTCCTAGGAAGAACAGGTAAGAGGAGTAGCGAGACTGTGTTCAGCTTTCCGAACCCAATGCCATGGCCTGCTGAGGCCGAACAGTGAGCCCAGTGCTATTCCCATTGAAGAGGATAAAGGATGGCTGTGATCTGTGCTTAGATGTGGGAGGCAGGGGGAACTGGATGGTAGTAATTGTCTTCTGTTATTGTCCCTCCAGGCTCATTGGTGACATTTTAACCCTGTCGAAACAAGAATAGTGGCTTCGGTTTTCTTAGCATTCAACTTTAAGTCAAAGAGCTCGCTGCAGCTTTCTGCAAATTGTACCAAACAATCACGCTCATGTAAAGCTGGTGGGGGGGGGGGGGTTAGCTTTAACGGTTTGGTTGAAAGCAAAATTGTTATCAAATGTTTCTTTACTTTATGGAAGGAGAGGTCATTAAATGTATAAGAAGCCGACTGAGAAGGAAAATATTTTTACAGTGCAGGTGATCTATGAGGATTTAACTGTTAGACTGTAATTTGGGGAGATTGTCCCGACGACATCACAACTTGCCATCTTTCACTGGTTGTAGGCTCTTACATTTTCATCTCTTCAGATGCAGTATCTGGCCCAGCATGGGTTCTCATTGTCAGCTTTGTTTCATGCTTTCTGCGGGGCGACAGAATTTCTCAGGACCTCAGGGAAGCTTCTGCAAACTGCAGCACTTTATCATCATAGTGGGAGAATGTTGCCCACTGGATTCATTCCCCAAGAAAAAAAACATAAGCAGTGCAGCCACTCAGTCATTTTTGCTGTTTGTGCGCCATCACATTCACCACTGCATGAACAAGCAAAAAAAGCGGTTCCCAAACAGAGTACTACTGGGACTCAGGAGTCCTTGAAGAACTAAAAGGCCTTCAGAAAAAGTTACGTTACTATGCCTCTGTTCGAGCTCGTATCCTATTAACGTGCTCCTGTTTCGTTCCAGATCATCAAATGAATCACGTAAAAATGAGAAACTATGATTTAATATTGTGATGCTGTCTTGCTCTTATTTTCACTGGGAGCACAGAGTTTAATAATGACTGAATCTTGAAGCGTTTCAAGCGGGCCACGGCGTGACAGACATTTCCGTAACTATTCTTCCCGGGATGCCATTGAATTAAGACATTGATGCAAGACCAGGTCACCAAATTAGAATCTGCTTCCTTAACTTAAGACTTCCCAGCCTCTTCTTCCAGTCAAGGCTTTGTTAACATCTCTCTCTGTCACCGAAACGTTGGAACCCCCCACCGAGCAGCAGCAGCTTCACAGCGGTGCAAACCCTCAATAAACCCCTGAAAGCCCACCAAAGACAGAGCTGCTAAACAC